>NW_020170381.1:3361209-3481929 GCF_000524195.1 Echinococcus granulosus
GTTAACAGCACTCCTGAAGAACACGGAGCTGGGGTAGTTGCCAGAGATAATCATCATTTTATAACTCCTCTGTCAGGGTACGTTGCAGAGTCTTCCATCCGCAGTACGTAACATTCCTTCGTCCCCGGTAAGGTTTAATATTTGGAAATGGAAATTAGGGTAGTTATTCTTTAGGGTAGGGTTCGCTAACCGCTGCCACCAATGCGGCGCGCCGAGAGCCACCCAAAGACGAAAAAGTCACAATGCTTAGGCCGAATGTTTTATCGACGTAGAGAAGGTCTGAGGGCTACTGACGTGGTCCGGGAGCCATCCCGCCCAGCAGAGGTACAGAGGGGGGGCCTCAATAGTCCTTAAAACCAAAACGATGAGTTAAACGAACAATAAAGGGACTACGGAACTTTATATTGCCCCGTGATGCAAGTTCAGCTACAAACCGCCAAGGTCGATGTTGATATGCATCTTGCACTCGCCTCATGTCGTGTCGCTTTGTGCAACCCACTAGAAGCGTGGGCCTAATCGCCTTTACGGTCCACTTCACGTCTTCGCCTGGTACCATGACGGCGTGAAAGCTGCTGTCCTCATTATACATTCACACTCACTCTGCGGCTCTTGGAGTTGCGTGATACTTCACCTATAAGGCACGCGTCAATAGCCTGTCGGTGAAGGTGTCTCACTTCCCACGCACTTGTGTGATCCGTAACTGAGTTAGTGAGGCTAAGCATTGGGGGGTGCAATCTCCTCACGAAGTTATATCTGCAATTGTGTGCTAGACTAGTTTAGGGTAATCCAGTAATTGACACGTAAATGTGGTGCAAAGATTTTCAGCTTATGCTCCTCTTATGAGTACAAGCGACTGGATTTTAGGACGTGGCTGTGAATGGGCAATAGGTTTTGCCCCTTTCATCTGCTGATTGTTAAGCTGTGGTGTTGGATAAATATTTTGTTGCTCTCACAATTATTCTACTAGCCACAAATAAGTAGAAGAGGGCAAATCCTTGTTTAACCAGAATGACTAGGACGCTGAGCTGAACGAGGCCAACAGATCATGGCATGACTTCAACAGAAGACAAACGCAAACCGTGTGTCGGACCTAATATGAGTTTTTTTTTTTGGTAAAGACCACCACCATGCACACTGCAGACATGCGAATTTGCTCCGGTAAATCTTTAACTTCTACATTTGTACAAATCCATAGTCCCTGGCTATTTATTAGTTGACAAGGAAGGAAATTTGAAAAAGCTTTGTACAGAACTCACTGCGAAACCTGAGCAGACGGACGAGGTTGGCCCCAATGACCTATTTGTATATCCAGATTAGGCTAGAATATAAAACCAAAACGCCGTCGGACCCGTCTCATCCACAATCAATAAAACTAGACTTTAAAAATGGGTAAAGGGAAGCCCCTTCCCCCTCCCCTGGGGATGCCCCCCGGTCAGTTACTAGGATAGGGGGACGAACTGGTGAGTGTGCGTAGGCACTTCGGAAGCGGGGGAGCTGTGACCTACTTCGCAAAATTGCTCGACGCCACTGAACCCACCACCCCTGTGGTGGCTTGTAAAATGATTCCACAAAATCCTTGCACACTAAGCACAACTGACCCGTAACAGACGCACCAAGCCAAAAGTTGCTCACAACAATGATAGCGTTCGGGACGAACCGCAAGTTAACTCCTCCGCTTCCCGAGCAATCCCTAACACAGCAGGACACCCCTTCTCGGTGACTTGATCCGGCGAAAGAAAACTGTGGCGAGGAAACGCCAAGAAGGCAAAACATTCATTTGGTTTTTAACGCAGCTTCTCGACAGCCCACCCCACGAGCCTAGGATTCTGGTGGTAGGGAAGGATGGCGCCTTCTGACCCAATTCCTCCGTGTGAGCGGTCCCAAACGGCTAACAACACAGTTTTGAACACCAACATCAAGTAGGTGACCGTTTGATAGTTTTGAAAGGTGAGAATGGTGGTACTAATACACAGGGAAGGTGAGCAAGCCATTGGCCGATGGCGACCCAGGCTCTAGGACTCACAGTTTCTTCAAAAGGAGAGTAGAGAACGCGGGCAGGCGGTGAGGGCGATCATGCCTTGGGACGAGGCCGACGAATTTTTAGAAAAAAGGAGGACGAATGGTCAACAACCCTCACAAAGCTTCCAGATAGAGACCCTCTCAACTATGGCCGAAAATGTTTATTATTGAAGTTGATTTAAGGATAAATCGCACCATGTATGCGTGAGATTTCGTCAATGATTATAAGTTTAATAATGATAGGAACCGTAATTTTTTGTATACCAATGGCGCGCGCGTAGATGCAGAAATGCGGAGCAGGTTGCATGCCTGATCGTTCCAATCGGCGACAGCCACCGGAAAAAGTGTCATGCCTTATCTTTACTTGTACTGCGGAGGGTGAACACGGGCATTACTGAACGCGAGTACTACAGGAAGTGCTTTGAGTGCTATGAAAGAGATTGAGAAAGAGAACGTCAGTGGAGAGAAGTCTGCCTGCTTGTGAGATATAGCAAGGAGGATCGGAGCAATCCTTGAAAGACACAAAAAGGCGGGATGAGAAACTATACAATCTTGTTAGTGCGGGCATTGTACGTCGATCGGAGGCCGTAGCGCAGGATGGAAAGACGGCGGACGGGAGGTTCAGGACATGGGCAGGGGTAGGGGAGCTCGCCTTCCCAAATATGCAAATCAGGGAGTCTGTAGAGCGAAAGGACTAATCGCACGACAAAGAGGATATTTCAATAACACCGGTTTGGTGCCTCGCACGGGCAAGAGATTTCGCGTGTAGTGATGAACCATAATGGGTACAGTGGGGTACGGTTGACTGTACTCGCCGAGAATGAAGGCCTCGGATTTGGGATCGTAGGAAATCTTCATGTGCAAGAAGTCCCGGTCGCGCCTTGAGAGAAGGAAAGGGATTACTAAATAGTGATAGAGCTATAGCTCGCTCAGCAGTTTCACACAGCTTAGTTTTATGATTTGGCATCAATTTAAGAGGAAATTGAGAAACTTTTCTCTCAATTTTCGATAGACTTCTAGAAATGATGGTGACGCCTCAAATGGATGAAAATGTGCCTCCACTTCAAGAGTAGGGAAAATCGTTCTTAAAAGTAAATTAAATTCCGCTAAGTAAATGGTGATTGCACTCAAAACAACTTCGCAGTTTGGCAAGTGTCTATAACGTAAATCGGTTTCAATTTTTGATTGAGCCAATACAGTTGCTTAGACTTTGTTTTCCTCGAAAAGTATTTAGCTATGGGAAGGTATTTTAAAGCATCATACTGTGACGTTGCTTAATTATCAAGCGCCAGGCCTCGGACACCAGGAAAAAGTCCTCAATTAATGGTTCATGTGTATACAGGCGGCTCACGTGGAACTGTGCATCAAGTAACATTTGTCATTTCAGCAGCAGATGTCAGCACAAAGTAGTGACAACTAGTCTCCTGTTTAGGGCAGAAGAACGCCATAGGAAGTAATTATACATAACTGCAGTAACCGAAAAAATAATTGGTGAGTGTAAGTATCCCCAGGTAAGCATGTATTGGGTAATTGTTGATAAAAGAACAAGGGGCAAATCTCGCACTTTTGAGTTATACGTTTGATTCCAGCTCTTCTGGACAAGAGCCTCGTCCTGAAGCCCTGCAAAAAGCAAGCAGTGTCAAAGTGTATTAGAAATAAGGGCGTACTGTAGGGAGTGTTACCCCACCTATATCTTAAAGGTTTGGCTTGGCCAGAATACAGTAGACGTCGAGAATTCAACAAGGTCCAAACATGCACTCGTTCAACAGATAGGATTACTTCCAACGCAATCACCGGTTACAATCTCGATATTAGAGTAGCTGAAGATTGATAACACGTCCATGCGAATACACCGTCCCAAATGGCTAAACACCCCCGGGCATGATTTTGAATGTGCGACAACTACTGCGATAAACAAGAGGTGGATATTAAAAGAAGTCAGTGTAAACACAATGAACGCGGGGTGCTGCCACTTCGTATGCGGATGGCTGTACGGGAACCACAGCTACGCCCACAAGCCCAATCTCTTCGTCTATCTCAAATAGACATTTGTGCATATAAACTACAAAAAGTCCACTATCTTACATCCGCTTTCCTGCAGCCTCGGCAAACGGCGCCGGATACTGCGTAGCGCCCCAAATTTTGCGCATGCGCAAGCAATCAATCTGTGAATACGTTTCCCATTTGTAGAAAGGTAGCAACCAAGTCCCAAATCTCTCTATAAGGGAGCACTACCGGTGACCACTCTGAACTCCCTAACCATTGCTATTGTAATTCTTGGACTGAGAAACACACACACTCGGTTTGGCGCGGACAAGGACAAGTGGTTAGCACTAACCTTATGGACAGAGAGAATGCGGCCTTGCTGGTCTCACTAGTGCGCACAAGGAAGCTGCCTGGAGGAGCTGAACGAAGTAGCGACTCAGCCTCCGCACGTGGCAAATGACCGTGAAACCACCTGAAGAGGAGAAGGGATGGTGCATTGAAAGCTGTTTGTTACTGCAACCGTGACAACGCCTGCTCAAAAGCAGTCACGCGCGAGCAGCCAGGCCCGTTGCAGACAGCATCAACGCTGCCGCACGCGCATGCACCCGCGTCTACCCGACTGGTGCGCCCGTGTCCGCCGATCGATAAGCACACGCGCGCGGACACGCAAACGGATGCACGTGTGCATGCATGCACGCACGCATGAGGGCTTTCGCTCAGGAGCGGTTGCGACGGCGGCGTGCAAGCGTTTTAGGCAAAACAAACTCTCTCAGTCTGCAAAACTGCACGATCTGGTTGCACACTGCACACTAAATAGGATCTCACTTCCCTCTTTTGGAATTCCAAATAGAAGGAAGGTTTCCCAAATGAAAGGTGGCAATAAAATGGGTTCTGCGATCGCGAACCGAAGTAGACCACGCTCGAATTCACTATCTCTTGGTGCTTCCCTTAACCCTTCCCCATACATCTTAACATAACCGAAGTTGTGAAATTGGCGGCGTGGGCAATTCCCAGTAGCGAACAGCTCAAACAGAAAATGATGAAACAGGAAATTAATGATGAGCAATATGATCCATCAAAGTACAAGACCACCAACAGAAGTTTACAAGCCATCGTACTTGGCAGTTCGCGCCGCTTCAATAACCTGCTGGGTCCACGCCATTATAATAATGCACGCTATACATAGCCAAACAGAGGACAGTTCCCCACTTTTGAATTCTTCACATAGAACCTCGTGTTCGAGCTCCTTTTTAGTGATTTAGAAATGTTTGACTAAGCACAGGGTCAAGCAAAGGATCCGCCAATTTTTGAAGGCTTTAATGCCGCTTCATTCTAAATTAAATGGTTTCTAACCTAGGGAAAGTTGTGCATATCCAATGCTCAGCATCCAGCTGGAGGACTTATTGATGGATTAAGTGCAAGTTGAACGGCCTTCTAAACCCATATGCAATAAAGCGCTATCGTGAACACAGATCTACTCTTTGTCGTGCTTGTCCAAACCACAAGCGAGACAAAACACTACACAACAGACGCCTTTTTGTCTTTAAAAAGCAACCTTTACTCACGGTTGTTCCTCAACCGGCAAAGAGACTAGAGCCGCTAGATCAGCCGCTCTTTTGCCACGATTACGTCCAGTAACAAGGACCTGCGGTCGCCCACTGTGTGGCACACCGACCTTAGTGGAGGTCGACCTCCTCTCCATCGGGAAGCCAGCCTCATCCCCGGTAGGGACGGTGATAGGCTGCGTGGGATGGTGGTAGTGGTTTTGCTGTCGTCTACGTTGACCGCTCACAAGTTGGTGCTGCGGCCACACCATGTAGGCCTGGGCGGGCGCCGTTTGGTACTCAAACACCCGACCATCTGCCCAAACACCCTCGTCAGCACTCATCTTCGCACCTATATGGGGCGGACAGGAGACTTGACTCTGGAAGAAGTAGCCTCCGCCAGGAGGCACATCGCCAGGCGAGGTGGTGTTGGAGGAAGAGGAAGAGAAGAAGACGTGTCGGCCATGATAGACAGGTAAGGAGGTGGCGTCCTGGGGCGAGAGGACGAGCCCCGAGTCGGTGAGATGAACGGCCTTCATGCGTCGACAGATGCGCTGTTGCTGACGCTGGTCGTGGAGGTTGGAGGAGTTTGAAGAGGCGTCGTCACAACCAGGCCAGTTGATGAGCGACTGTGTCATCATGTCCGCATTCGCAACTGCTGCAGCTGCGAGAGCTTTGCGCTGATTGGCTCCCGAGGGGCGCTGATGACGAGCGCTAGAGCGAGCGCTTGGATGGTGTCGAACATCGCAACCTACGCGCACAAACTGGCCCGCTGACTCATTGCCTAAATCCAGGGGGAGAAAGAGTGAGTGAAAGGGAGGGGAGGATAGGGTGGGGAAAAGGAAGACAAATCAGACCGATTACTTACATCTTACCAATGGGTTTAGTGTGGCTCCGGTAGTCAATATATCAACCCATAAATGTAAATCAGTGCACTACGCCGTGGAGCAGTGATTTATTCCGGTGGACGGATTACGAAACCAGCGTCAGTTAAGGTGGAAAGTGTTATGTGTGAGAAAATAAGATGAAACTTTGTAACTTTAAAGGTTGGAAAAAAACCATGTGGTGTAAGGTGGGTAAAGCGTACTGTGAGGATGTGGATGTTCTGCGGACTAAACGTGACGTCTCAACTGGCTGACCCAAGATGTCTGATTCCGGTAGGTGGGGCACACTCATTAGGCATTGAGTGTTTCGGTTAATATACGCACCGTCTAATTAGTTATGGAAAGGAGGATCATGGAGTCACGGTAACATGGAGCCACGCTCAGGAACACCTAGGAAAATTCTACGCTACATCAAAATGGGGTCGTAGGCCACAGAATATTTCTTGATATAACGATTACTAGTGAACGGCCTACATGAGCTCAGGGAATGTGATAAACGCAACTAAATGAGTCTCTAATGGGACCAAATGCAAGCAACCGAAACGTCTTTGCAAAAAACTTGAATAACGATGGAAGTGGGAAATTTTGCCCACATCGATTCATGAGCCATATTGGCCGTTGAAAGTTGCTGTGCTGTCAGCGGCATTTTTCTTACCAAAACGCCCCAACTGGGGCAGACTGGTGCACTTAGCCGCGCGAACACGTAAATTCACGTTCATAATGACCGTTGGGTGAATTTATGGATAGCCTTACCGCTAATGAGCCATTGGTGAAAAAAAACGTGAAACAATACCCAGGTGAATCACATCTTCCAGGTTCCGTAAAGGACCCCCGGGAGAGAAAACTATCAATGTGGAAAACTTATTATCCATCATCTCAGGCAATTCAACATGGGTAGGATCTGCTGAAAACCGTAGATCAAACATTCACGTAGGGATTTGAGCGACCTAACGCCTAAAAACACAATAAAAACGAAGAGTTTCCCACAGTAAAGCCCATGCGTGGAGCCATCATTGCCCAGTGAGCTTTTATTGCGGCTCCCTAGGAGATCCATTTTCACCAATGTACTCAAAATGAGTAGTATTTCGGTTTTAAGAAAGAAATTTTAAAGAAGCAATTTACAAATGCGGTTGAGTATCACCATAACCCACTGTTTACGAAACACTTTGTTAAGTGTAACTAAATAACTGCTCTACAGGTCGTAATTCCATCAGTTAAACGAAATGAAATTAGTACGAAATCCCAAGTTCAAATGTAGAATATAATTTATGCGTGTGTTCACTCGCAAGATGTCAAATTGTGGTCATATTATGTACCAGTTTGGAGAATGTAATCGAAATTATCATTCCAAACTGCATCAAACATGCGAAGACTATGCCTTCCTGCATACGGAAAACAATGCCAACATTTAAGTCAATAATGGAGTTAATCTAGCCCAAGAAACCCGCAAGTGACAGCAAGAATAAGAGGAAGGGAAGAATTCAATACACTCTGACAAAATTATCCAAAATGGAAGCTAAATTACCAGCAATGGAAGAGATGTCGGGACAGATAAGGGAGATCAACGAAGATAGTGAAACAAGGGCAATAAAACATCCTGTCAAAATTGCTCCAGTAAGGTCGCCTTCTGGAATGCCTCCTCAAGAAAAAGAGGAACATACCAGTGCGCCCATAGTGAGGAAAAGTTACTTCAAAAGTATTCGGGCGATACGAGGGCCAGAACCGTAAAGGGCCTTCGAAGTAATGAAGATGGAATGCACTCCACCACAGACAACACAGAACCGACCCTCGTGTAAACGGTAAGAGGGTAGGCTTACGAATTGGTTTTGCCAGTTGGTTAGCTTTTTAACAAGATACCTCTGGCGCCTAAGAAGCTTAAATAAGCCACAGAAAAGCTGTCTTGGTCTTTCAGGAGAGAAAAAGGGAACTATATCTACTTTTTACGAAGCCAGAGCTTTTTAGAGTGATGACGGAGTAGGCGGATTGTGCAGAAGTAAATCCAGCAAAAATGACGAGTCCTGGTACAGATATTGTACGCTCTGCAACTGAGAGCCGTCTTTCCATAGCATCTAGAATTTCTAGTCTTCTTTACTTCATCTGACCAGAACTCGGATGTGCTTGTTAAATCTACTAAGGAGGAAGGCGAAGAAATTGTCCCTCACCCATATTCTGCTCATAAACCTTGAAAACTTGAAAGCCTCGGGGTTTATGGGGAAAGTTAAGTATCACTCACTACTCAAAATTACAGTTTTGATAGGGAAAACAGTAAAATTTTTAGTGCTAGCGACTTTAAATAAATGCATCTGCACTACTTACCAGCGAAGGGCGAATGAACAGTGATAGCAACATTTACAAATAAAAAAATATGAGACTCAACTTAAAAATGGACATCTTGGTGACAGCCTGAGTCAAATCCCGGAGGCACTTTGGTAGATTGCCAGTTTGCACAGATACGCATACTCACGAGTCGCCACTAAAGCCGTGGAATTCAACGCCTCAACCCCATCAGCGTCAATGAATGAAACTGACAAAATAACACATTCAAAGTGCTCAAGAAAGGAATGGAAAAGCAGTAGACAGTTGGCAGAATGAACCCACCATCAGGAACGGATTCGCCGTTCCCGAACGGGACAGAACACGCATGAAGTAATTGAGGTGACACGTTAAGCTTAATTTCATAAACATCTGTCTACCTTTGAAACTCAGCCAAACATTTAAGAAAATTTTTCTGAATGAGCGGGATGGGGAACGAGGTTGCAGATAACCAGCGTTCATTAATCACAAAATACTTGCAAAATATGAGATTGCGGGCTCCACCTGACTTCCTACTTCATTAGTGTTTCATTGTTACAATATGAATCCACCACTTCAGACAAACAATTCAACATAACAGTTGTACAACTTAAATGAGTCTGGTAGTAGAACCGCTGCTTTCTTACGCCTCTCATCCGCATAATCGCAAAGTTGTAAAATGCTAAATTCAATATAACCGACGGCGGCATCTGGGATAGCGATACGAGGAACAGGACTGCCCATTTTGCCTCTTTATGAGAGCTTATTAATTTGAGTATTCGAAATACCCTGTCTTGGAGCTGTCACTCTCGACGTGAAAGACAACCCAGCACTCAAGCGCTGCGCACTCACCCCATACTCCTCTACCTGACAAAAACGATTGCTGTCCAGTGGACACTTGCGTCCCAAAACCGTTTTATGGACAATACAACGGGAGCAAGAATACGAGAAAATTGAGAGAAGTGGTTTAAATGTAAGTCACTCTTGCCCCTTCTACTCCCCAAATCCGATTTTGAAGATGTAATAAAGAAGGCAAAGAGTGGAACGTAACCAGTAGCTAAACTGGCGAGTAAATTTAGCTATCGCTGCCATCTCACCGTAAGGCAGTCGTGGTACATGTGAGAATAAGATCTATTCATGGCACTTCCAACGAGTGTGCTTTTCATCAAGCTCCGACATCGTTTCTTGCTCTCAATCACAGTCACAACAATAAAGCATAGGTCTTCACCGTCATACAATAATGAACGTAAACGTAAACAGAAATTAATGCTTCGCATAAAAGGTGCTGGTTTTTTTGGACAACTTCCTCGAAATCGCTTTCGAGCGATTTGTGGATTGACGCCATTAGATGAAGTACTAGATGTCGGTTTGCACCATAATTAGAGTAAATACTTATAATTAGTCAAAATACGGTCAGATAATTACTGATAGCGAGTGAGTGTAGGACACAAATTGCTGATAATTTGCTTTAGAACCGCGCATGCTGCACAGATGATTCACTTCGAGTCGAAATCGGAACACCGACCACTAGAAAATTCACGGCATATTGTGTGTGAAGGCCACGACCCCTGGACGGAGTCTACGGTGGAATCTCTGCATTATCAATACAAAAAGTGCGCCCGCACTGTACTCTCAATTACAGTAGAAGGGGTGAGAGTCCACCCTGCTGTTATGACTCATTTGGAAGCGAGGCTAGCAGGTAGGTCGAGTTTGGTGATTGGAGGAGTGGTGGTAGTGTCGGGAGGAAAGAAGGACAGATCCAGACCACCGGCAATAATCATGGGACCTCCAGGGGTGTCGCTGTTATAGGGTGGCCATAAATAAACTAATGCTTTTAAGTGAAGAATCCCGTAGGCCTGTCAATCAAACATCTCTAACGGCGGCCCAATTTTTGCTGGCCAGCACCATGCTGGGTATATGAATAGACTGTGAAATACAAGTGCTTCTAGGGGGACGATCGAAGGTAAAGAAGTACGCCCCAATGGTGCTGCTAAATTGGAAAAGACCCCGGTAATCGTGGCAACAACTCGAACAATCTTCCCGCATTGAAGGCAGATCGGGCTTACTATTACGACTCCTGAGGACTGTGTTAAGAAATTCCAGTCGATCTCTCAAAGTGAACAGTCGAATGATGACAACTACTCGGACAATTGACTCAGTCAGGCTAATAAGAAGTGCCAAAAATGAATAAACACACGAAAATGAAGCCCACTCTACTCTGGAGGATCATCTTTACCACCTTATTAAACAACGTTAAGAGGGATCTGTCTACACTGAATCCTGACCATATTTTCTTTTGTACAAAGAAGGAAATTGCTAAGAAAACCCCTATTATGCATAATTAAAAGTATGAGCGCATAACACAACAATTGCGCGGAAGAAAAGCACAGACTGTTCTAAATAGGGAAAGGAAAAGAAGGAAAACGAGTGCCTCTTCTGGCCTATCAGGATCTGGGAGGATAACGCTTTATTAGGAAAGCAGCCTCGAGGCAAGCTTTGCGAAAGCCTCAAAGGATTGCCAGTTTTAATTAGGCGGGTTTCTGCCTGGGGTCGACAATTCAATGGCTTACTACGACAAATCACAACGGCCTACATAAATACTTTGATGGGATGATCAAATGTAAGCAGTGGTAGTCCAAATAGATGGAACCATATTAAAGACCTATGATCACCTATCATTTCGGATAGAAGAGGAGAACTGCCAACCACCGAGAAAAATTGGCACGAATTTACGGGAAAACACAGCGTTGCAACGACAATTACTACCGAACCACATAACGGAGTAGACATTGCGACAATGTGGCATTCCCTTCAGAAGGAAATGTCTGAAGAATTTTCTGGATACACAAACAGATGGAGAATTTCCGGCACGGAGAAGTATGAACCCCGATTACATCGAAGATAAATAAAAGGACTGATGTTGTAGGTTATTGGTAGCAAAAGGAAACTAAAACTGGGTAGAACTTGCACAAGAAAGATTGGTAAGTAGAATGACCTCCTTCGATGGAACCAAAAAAAGCCCAAAGCAAAGCTAAAGGGTAGCAAAATTGCTACTAAATGAAAGAATAACAAGAACTGGAACAGCGTTCGATCAAATAAGTCATAAAATTGTGCCTATCTACAGTTTTTACGTTTGTTTCAATGCAAGATCACCTATTGTTATAGCGGTAAATTCGCTGGCTGGTTGCAAAAGCATTCAGCATAAATTGAATCCACCACCCAAAATGATGTATTGGTCGAGGTGTAAGATAACAACAAAAGATTAAAGGATCTGTTCCTTAAACCCCCACGCCCGCGTAAGTGGGGAGGAGAGAAATGCAGCACAAAAGAAGGCGTGACCTTTGGTACCCCTTTGCACTTTACCTCCTCAAAAGATTTTCAGTTGCAAACATCGTCAACAGCATACCGTGACTACAGGAATTGCAACTTTGCCTGCATACCGCCGTTGTTCCCGTGGCCGTCTGGACAGATATCATCGCCTGACCCCAGACTTGTTAAATTATGCGATCATCGCTGTTGGCAAAAGCGGCGGGGTGGGGAGGGATGAAGAAGATCGAAGCAAGGGGATATCTTCATTTCCGCCCCTCAGGTTCTCGTAAAAACCAAGCTTTACCTCTCTTGAACAGTGGAAGTAGTACCAGCCAGCACCACCCCCTGCGTAGACACTCATCGAGACGTATCATTGCAAAGTCGTCTTCTGTGGGTTGAGGACAGCGGCAAATCATTCTCCACACCGCTCTTTGATCTCACCGCCTGGAACACACATACTGCACAATTATGTTGCTCTAATGGCTAGCGAACTGGGAGGGCGTAAATTTGGGGTCACTTTTGCATGCGTTTGCGTGTGTCGGGTGTCAAGTCGGTGGAGTAATTAGGGCGACCATCAACATCTTCAATGATTCACAGTATCATTTTGAACCACTGGTGTCCGATTCGCCTATCCCACGATTAACCGCAACGTTTAGAAGAACACGGCTTAAAAAGCGACAATAGCTTAATTCCCATAACTTGTGGTAAAACGGAATGGCAGGTCTCAGGGGTAGTTGAAAGTACTGAAAAGCAAAAACAGAAAAGGCGTTACCCAGAATGGACAGGTAGACATTGCACTCATGAATTGCCACCACCGGCGTCGCCCAAATGGTAAACAGATTAAGGTAGATGAAGATCGTTACATCCGAGAACTGCTTGTTTAGCGACTTCGTCCCTAATAATTGCTCCCTAAATCGTACTGCAGAATAAAGTAACCTTTAGAAATAACTACACGTTGGCCATCAAGTGGCTGGTGCTTGCAATGTTCAGGAATAGATTATGAAATAGACTTAGAATAAATACCTAATCTTTGCATCTAGAAAGACCACCTTTCAACCAAAAGTCATGAATTCTGTGCTGCAAGACGGTGGTCATCAACGCGATCTTCCATTTTTCTTAAGAACAGTAAATTTTACTGCACAAGCCGAAATCCATGAAGTTCATGCTGCTTCACTAATGTACCCGACCTAAATTAATGGGGCCTAGTTAGAAGGCGTCTCCTTCAAAGCGCCTTAAAATATGACTGATTGGATGGGTTTATTCGTAGTCGAGAAATACTTTGTTCTTAACCGAGAGAAGGAGATGATACATGATTTTGTTGGCGCGTGAGAAGGCAACTTTACTACAAAGTGAGCCGCGTTGTTTTTTGTACCTTGATGTCAAGGTTGGATTTCGAAAACATTGATAGATTTTCACTTTGCACGATGTGACGAATTTGGTTGACTCAAGTAATGCAATTCAACGTAGAAATTTCGCATCATTCAACATCAGAAAAGGTAGATTGCTGCAAGTGCTCAGAAATGTTATCCCTAGCCTTAGTAGCTAAAAATGCAGCCACCTAAACGGTCCAAAGACAATTTGATCACAGTTGAGCAAAGCTACAGCTGCCTTCTTATAGATGTATACCATTAGCGTTACTGACAACCACCAAATGGCGGGAAACAAGTGTAGCATAATAGAGTTTAAAAGGGTAAGGGGCAGGGAACTATGACAAACGGTGTTATTACGGTCGTAGAACCGGAAGCACCAATCCCCAACACGTGATGCGGAAGTTGGGAAAGGAAAGGCCACCGACGGCTGTGCATGTGGGCGTGTGCGCAGGCGACAAGAGCAGCTGTAGCGGCACCAGTAGTGGTAGGAGCGATGGTGATCAAAGACAGAAGGCTCCCGTAGTAGCTGACTAAACACGCACATCACGTGATAGTTCTACCCAAATACATCCTCGCTTTTACCTTTATGGCCTGAAATTCCGCAACGTACACCTAAACGTGGTAGTGGTAGTTATGCATTCCGGTTCATGGGGTAGTTTTTTAGTTGGATGAAACCCCGAAACGCCTACATTGTGAACAAATACACGCTGGCACGTCACATGTACTTTGATTCGCTATGCAGGATTCAAAGCCGCATACATGCATCGTCCAGTGAAAATGAACATTGCACAGCAAACATGAGCAATTTCCCCAAATTGCATAAAAGCATGGTTTCAATTGAGAATGGAAATTGAGGCATAATGGCTCCGAGGTAACTTGACATCTAGTTGGCTTGTACCCTGACGCCTACCATTTAAACCCTTCAATTATACTAATTAAATTGGACAAAGTGAATAGAATGCATACGCAACAAGACATGGTTGTGGCAGCAAGACAAATCCTTTCTGATAATTCTAAAAATCATGACATAGGCATGAAAGCCCACTGCAGGCAGCCCCCCGTCTTGAGTGCAGACGAGAACACTACTTTGTTAGTGATGGCTAACATTACCAAACCTTGGGATAATAAAAATGTAGAGATTTTCATACAGTTTTAATGCGTACCACAATTTCACCTGGAGTAAATCATAAGGAGAGGGCGTTAAAGGAGACATATTGACCCTAATAAAGAAGTTAAGAGGAAAAAAACATGCCGTCTCAAATTATTTTTCCTCGAACTCACAACGCTATTTACCGCGAGCAACTCTTTCTTTTTTTTCGTCAAAGCGACTGATTAGGGCCTTACTTGGACTTGTTCTGCAGCTGCTGCTTAATTTGCATAAAAACAGACGCACAATCATCGCTGAAGTAAATGTAAACAAAATTGGGGGAAAATAAGTTTTTGTTTTCTACTGAGAACAAAAAAATTTCATTGTCCAGATTTGGACTTAACAAGAACACCCATGAAGTCATGACCTAGTATTGTTTATAAATGAAAGTTCAGGAGAAGTACAATTCAAAGAATAAAAATCTCATCCTTACATTCACGTATGACACCAGGACGAAAAATTGGAATACATGCGGTGAGAAAATGTGATCATGACAAAGTGCAAGAACCATTTAGTGTTTCTGCATAGGCGTGGGTGGAATGCCCACACTGAAGTCCGCGAATAGCGGTTTCGGAGATAATGATCAATTCCTACGCAATGGTTTCAATAGATGTTGTAACAATTAGTGCAGCAAAACCAACTACGACGGCAAAAAACAATATCTTATCTTTGAGAAACAACACCGAGTCGAAGGGAACAAGTTGCCTGTACAGTTAAGGGGGAATTATGAAGCCTCATAAGCTCATAGCCAATTAAATCCCCGAAAACACACCTGCAGTACACTGAAACAGAGTTATCCACCTGTAGAATTCTATGATCACTCAAATTTAACCCTGAGTATACTGTACCACAAAATATCTTGGAGTGGTCAAAACTGATTTGCGAGAATGTTACCCACCATCACAGGCCACAGCGGCAGCCCAAACGTCGCCAGTGGCGACCACTGTGCGCGCTTCCGCCATGCCCGAGGAGTCCGAGTTCATACGTACAGCGCGTCTACCACCGGAGCTGCCATTTGTGGGTGTCTCCGCGGCATCCACAAAGTCGTCACCGAAGCTCCGAGTGGTGCGGCGACGCCCACGGTGCTGCGACTGTGAGCGACCACCAGCGACAAGACTAAGCGGACCTGAGTTAAGGCCGCCATCAGTGAGGTCCTCACAGCCGCTCTGCGACTTCGACGATCGGTGCCCGATCGACCGTGGGGCGCGATGATGCAGTGCTGCCGCCTCCGAATGCCGTGGAGGGACCCACTGAGGTAGATTACCAGAAAAATCGATAGCCGTAGCGGTGGCTGGCGCGACGCGTTCCCAGGGTACCACCGACCGACCGTCGACGCCAGACTTTGTCTGACGCTGTTGGACCTTCACCCTCTCCGAGTCCTCTTTCGACTTGACGATAGGTACGGCCTCAGACACCGGTGGCTGGCCGTCAAGGTCGGTTATAGGTGGCTATATAGAAACGAATTTACTCTTTTTGAGACAGAATGTTGGAAAGCGTTGTCCGCTATTTCAATTTTCCCAATAATTTAATTCTCATAAATGAAATACCAAACCCCGAAATATACAAGATCCGTTTACTGAAAGCGTAATTACTACAACATTGTTGGCACATTGACAGAACATGCACATCGAAGAATATAGAATTAAGTATAGGGAATTAATGAACAAAAATCAGGGCTGTTGGGTGAGAAATAAGTTACATTACACACTCATGGAGTATATTTGCAGAATATCGACAAACAAAACGAATTTATAGCATGCACGATGGTGAAGTACTGGTGTTGAGGAATATTCCCGTAGTAGTGTTAACCGCCATCCTCACAGGTTTGGTAATAACCTGCACCACATAAAAAACGCTAGAATGAGAAAATCTTCCTTTGAGGAAGCCAACATAAGCGACTGGAACTAAAACTCCATTCACCCCCGAAATTTTTCGATAGCTGACAGGCTGTGATGAATGCGCGAGGCATGGTAACTTCGAGTTATTTATCTGGTAAAAAAGGACGCAGATCTCGTTGTTTAATTATGTGGGTCATGTTCTTTTCTACTGTTTCTCTGGATAAACAAAACAATTTCGGCCTGAATCGAACTGGGAAAACTGCACATAACACGCCTCACGGTCGAAGTTTCTAGCTTGCATTGGCCTTTTATCATTGGATGGTAATAAAAACCTATCACATCTACCGCCACCCCAGTTTCCGGGTGCAGGGTCGGCGAGATTGTAGTAGTCTGGCGTAAGATAAATCGGTTGCCACGCTTTCTGGTCGCGGTGTAGCGAAATAAGGGCTTTTGTAAGCGTATGCCAGGTATCACGGATTAGAGAATTGTGGCAGCGGTAACGTAGAAAATGTGGCGTTCACTAATAGTCGCCGCAGCTATTGTTAACGTCCGTACGGCCGACCAAACAGCCCCTTCAGAGATAGGTGGATAGTCATATGCGTGGATTTGTAAATAATGGGAGGAGTAATACGGTTACTCAAATCCGATGGGTCTACTAATAAGAGATTAGCATAGCAAATGTGACCGATCTGGAGCAGGCTCACTGTTGCAATGGGTCTGTTAAGCTTTTGGTTGAACGGAACCAATGAAACAATTAAAGCGCAATTAGACCTCTAGAAGAAAAGCTTCATCAACCAAGGAACGCCTCCGATCGGTCCATACACATGGGCAAGGCAGTACCATCGAAGAATTACGTGAAACAATGGAATGAACTTGAGTTAATCATACCGATAAAATTTAAACACTTTTTGTAAAAAGCCCTAACTATCCCAAAATAATGCGGGTGGAAAGAACAGGCATGAAGCGGAATCACAAGACAGAAGTGCGACATCCGGTATGCGTCTACACAACGATGAGATTAATGACGCAATCTTTTCGGCCTTTTTCTTATTCCAACATCAACTATAACCACTTTGAATCATCTAAAGACTATACTAACATAAACAAGCAGTTATTTATTACGGACACTGTTGAAAAGTAGTAGTTTTACCTATACGTAAAACAAGATTTTGTGGTCCTTTTATGTCTACACTTCCTGCAACAGAAATCCCTCGAATATTAATTAGAGGCAGTGAGAGGTTGAGAAGCCAGACAAATCTGCTTGAAATGTCTGTAGTTACTGACACAAAGTGGAAAGTCAGGAAAGGTAACTATTAACGTGAAACAGTTCCTGACCATATTTTCAGTCACAAAGTATGTGTAAGGCAGACCATAGTTTGATTTAACTATTAGGTAGATGCAACCAATCAAAGACACCCGAAATGTGGAAATAAGACATCAAATCATCCTTTTATTTCGGAGCGGCAGTATTGAAAGGTGGGCAGCGGGTCAGCGCGGGATCTTGAAATCCCGACCTAAAAACTAGGCATGAAAAGTAGACAAAAGCATTACTAGACTCTGTATGAAGTGACTTACCACTGTCAATCCACGACACTACCAATACAAAATAAACCATAAGTACCATTTAACACCTTTTCTTCGTAAGTGGCAAGACTATGCAGGAATGTTGAAGAGAATCTGAATCAAGTAGTTTTTTAAAATGCGTACTAAACTACGCAAATGAAATCTGATTCATTAGTAAGATATGAAGAGACACGTCAATCACAAATTTTTAGTCCAAATCTCCCCCCACAACAAGCTCATCCATAAAATCATAGGAAATTGTGATAAAGAGGAAAGGTCAAATCGGAACAGTTTTAGCAGAATAGTTGACGGCTTCGGAACAAGGCAAGGCCAAACGAATTGCATCAAATTAAAAATAACAGACAAACCTGGCATTGACACTAGTTTGGAAGGTGTGCTACAAAAGGATCCCGCAATATCAAACTTTAGCGACAAACCTCGTAAACACATTGCTGGACACAAAAATAAGACACCCTTTTAAGGTTTGAAACACGAATAAGTTTGCTAGAACGAGACGTACCGTTATGAAAACCCATATGAGGTCAGCACTCCAGTATCATATACAGCTTTACTCACCACCTGACAAAAAACTAGGTCAAAGGTTTCCTCAAACTCAGAGGACATTTTCCGACCAAATGCGCCGAAAACGCGGTGATAGATGAAAATGTGGTATTTTACAAATCTTCAAAAAAGTTGTTTGACAAACGTGGATTAGATTTTTTGAAAGCTTGATCAGCACTACAAAAAGACATTGGTTTATTTGAACATCAGTTGCAGCAAATTTCTTAAGGCTTTGAGTAAAACCAAATGCATTAATGGCGGGAATTGGAAGGCGATTGCTTAGCCTTAAGTCCACTCATCCGTGTACGCGCAAGAGATGTAATGTTATCGCCAGGAGCAACCTACGTCAATGGGAGCGGTGATCGAGGTTTTGGGGTCCCTTGGAGGGATGGCTGGGGGAGAAGGAGGTTGCTCTGTCGAGAGATCGGTTACAGGAGGTGGGGGAGGCAGATTGAGGAGGAAGCTTGCAACCGAGGTTCGTCCACCCCCATTGACGGTGATATTTTCCTGCGGTGATGATGTCGGCGAAAGTGGAAGTAGCGTGATTGCATCACCGGGATCCACTTTAGTCACTTTCTGGTCATCATCCATCTCGAATGAGCGACAGTGCTCATGATAACGCCCCGGCTGACTGTCCACCGGCTCGTTGGCATGCAGTGAGAGATGAAGCGGTGTAGGGGGTGGAGGTGGAAACCAATTGGAGTTGTTGAGGGGCGTTGGAGTTGCTACACCATCGGCCGGATCGGTTTCGGCAGGAAGAGCATAATCACCTTTGCCAGCAGGTACTGCTTTAGGGTTTGTGTTCTAAAGTAGGCATAAATCGTCATTAACCAGTGCAGTTCGTTATTACATCGAATTTTGGAGTCAAAGTAGCCACTTTGATAGGCTTCTCTAAACTAAAATACCTCTAAGTGTCCAATTTTATTTGATATAGATTCAGTGTCAAAGCGTAACTAGCTAAGTAGATGAAAAGAAACTGATTTTATGCGATTTTGTGACTGGACCAACGTATTTATAGTTTTGAATCGGCTGTAAGGGTAGAGTGGATTAGCGAAAGGTTATTTTAGTATTCACGACCCGCAAGCCGACACAAAATATAAATGTCAATAGTGGCGCGTCAAAGATGAAATATTTCCGAAATATAAGGTCACCGAAGTAAGGAGCTGGAAATGCTTTTGACGAAGTGGGAAGATTTTATAAACGCGAATTAAATATGCGGCCAAAAATGAGTCCCATTTCAAGAGAGGACGATCTTACCTATGAATAGGCCAGAAATTTGCACTTTATGGCTTTTAGTTATTTTAATATCTATAGAAAACCATGCTATGTGAATACGAGGAATGGTTATGACAATAACATAAATTGTCTTTTGTATGTAATTTCGTTTGGAGGACTATCATAGCTTTTGAGCTGAAAATAAGGCTTGCAGATGACAAAAAAATATTAAGTTATGCGTAGTTAAATTTAAAGAAAACCCAACCGTTTGCATGAATCCTTGAAAAAGTAGTGAATTATTAATCCGTCCCAACTCGTCAAGTAGCTAGCACGAAAACGGTTCCAAAACAAATTTCCTCTCCACGTATGCCGAAAACCGGGGTTACCTATTTATTTCAACAGGTTCTAGCACATTGAGCTCGGAGTTGGATTTTGTGACACCTAACATTAGCGTTCAAGCTCAATTTTCCCAACATTCCGACATCATCACAAGTGTATGTTGGTATCAAGTTTACCCGCTGCTGAGAAGAGTCATAGGTTATCTCTTTAGCTAGTTCACTAATTTCAAAAGTAAAAATGATTAGTACACAATACAAACGCAGCGAATCCCACTTGGTGAATTTGGCAGACTAATACGCAACTAGATTGCCATCTGCATGAGGCAGTGCAAATCAAAGGGCTTTGGTCATCTGGAACGAGTAAGCTGTTCATGATGCAGTCAAGTACATGGAGAAAAATTTGTAATCAAAAGCTCTTCTTCCGATCACATCAAATTACCTATCAAACTAACATGAAGTACCAATACAACACTATCTAAGAAGGGCAACGTGTCTGTCTTCCGTTGTCTTCAGCTTGAATTCCACTAACGGCTATAATAAATCCTTCTCAAGGCCGAATAGCAGACATCCCATTATTTTGTTTATCTTATTGTGCTTGGGCTTGAATCAACACACTTTAGGAATTTTTATGTATATTCTTATCCACAATAGTGATCAAACGGGTGGAGAGTAATCAGCCAAGAGTTGAAAGAAAGTCATACAAAAGTATACCAATCAAAAAGTAAACACTTCCTATTGGTGTAGCCAAAAATAAAATTCCCGAGACGTGGTCATTAAAATCTTTCAAGCAGCGCTGGATACGGCACTCCATAATGTACTCAAAGCCGTAATTGAAACTATAGCTACCAAGCCACTGTCAAGCCCTTTGTCAACATGGCAACGTAAACGCCCAGTTCATAAAAAAACCAGAAGGAGGGTGATTGTTAACGCAGAACCGGTAAACCAATGCGTCGTGGCTGAATAGCACCACTGAATTGTGTAAAAATGGGGCCTACCGACTGATTGGCTGATTGTACTGCAGACGACGTGAACGTTGAGATGGTGGCATTGGCGGGGGCGGTGGATGTGGTCACTACCTTAGCAACATTAGAATCCGAGATGGTGCTGGAATTGAGTGCCACGACTTTGGCGGAAGAGGGGGCGGAGGTAAGCGAGCAAATGCTCTCACATGTGGCTGCACCATCCGGAGGTCCTCGGCCGCCTTGTTGGCGCTGTTGCTGCTGCTGTGTCGACGCGGAGGTTTGAAGGCCAAAACGCGCCAGACGGATATCCCACGCGTCGTCGTAGGAGGGTCCGCTACGCCTTGACGAGGTCAATTTCTGGCCGACTTTCTCGAGGGCGGCAGAATTCTGCGTCGTGGCTGGAACGATGCATACAAACAACTTTTGGACTAGATGACGACACCCACTTTTATCACATAGCACGCGTTTATGCAGTTTGATATTCAGGACATTAGTGAAGCGATTTTAAAATCCCATGGGACTTATTTAAGACTTTGAACTGGTGATAGCACCGTCATAAAGGTAGATGCTTCTTAGAAGTGAAAAAAATAAATCAATTTTTGATGGCCAAAGCTAGCGTCGTGAAAGTTGTAGCAGATTGGCCCTGCACGTCAGGCCTATTTAGTGTATGAAGAGAATCGAATACAAAGGTGAAGCATCTGCTGATTGCTTGCATAATTAGAGCCGAGTTTTGGAAGATGGGACAAGGAAAAACATATGGCTCATTCATATTTCCTACAAAGTCAAAAGCCGAGGACAGGCTTATACGATTTGAAGTTGCCAGGTGTGTGCACAGTTGGTCACTGTCTCAGAACTTTGACGTGGGAAGAAAGGCAGAATACGAAGGAGAAGGCTCAATAGCTGATGAAATGTGGCGCTTGAAATTACGATACCTTGAAAGAACTGAGCCTAAAACATCAGCAAAGTTGCAGAACTTAATGGAGCGAGAACGCCCAAGTCCAAATACATGTGTTATAGGATAAGATTTGAAGATTATCTCGCTATTTCGACGTCTGACAAATATGAGTTGACAGGACACCTTTGTTAAAGTACCTGTTTGCAATTCAAACGATACAAAGTTCCCGAACCAACGAAAGGATACACCTAAACTGCGCATGAAGTCGGTCTAATCAGCAATGCAAGTAGTCATGTCACCTCAGAATCACAAAAGGCAATCGCAAATGTGCAGGTTGTTCACACGAAGTCTGGAATGCAGTTGAAGATTTGTCTTTTTTTATTTGTACATGAGAAATAACCACCCCATGAGAGCCAGCCACGGCTGCAGACCATCACACATCAAGTGGGTCAGGGAACTATCCTTGGTCTGGTTCCCAAAACATATACTGAAGTGGTGAAAAAGTACGCTGGTGTGGTGGGTAGAATATCTTTTACTTACTTGAAGTTTTTTTCAAACATTCCAGCAGCACGGTACTATATGGGTTACCCAAAAGTACGCAAAGGGGTCAGGATATCATACAGGCTAGACAAATGGAAGGAAACGCTGTCTGCAAAGGTGTATTCAGAAATAAGATTAATAAAATTTAGGTACCCAATGGGATCGTGGTACGGAACATGGGTGACGAACGGCTTCGCCGAGTTATGATAAGGGTAGTTTTCCAACAATTTGATCTGGTATTGGCTGCTACAAGAGGCTGGTGAAAGGAGATGCATGAATAGGCACAGAAGCAAAGCAGTAACTCGGTATCAATTAGTACAGTGAGGTACCTAATGAGAGGAAAGGCAATGGACGCCTGTATGATAGAGGGACAAGAGAGAACCAAGGCTTGAGCCGGCGGTACCAACCGCGTGAGTAGGGCATGCATGTTAATGCACACATTACCTCATACTGACTAAGGATGGCCGTGAGTCAGACCCATCCTGACCGCTTCCTGAAGAGTGCCAGATTTTGGCATTTCCAGGTCTTACAATAACATTAGACTGTCTTTTTTTCTATCGTTTCGCTTACACTTGATGACTGGGTCATTTCACATCCGTCAGTTCAGTCACACAGAAGAGGCAATTGGTTGGAGTAACAATCCAGCCTAACAGGCGCACACGCACACAAAATGAAAGTAGACTACAGCACTATTAATCAAATGCAAACGTTTTTAATCACACTGAAATGAATGAGACACTTAAAATTACAAGCTGATGAAGAATGGACACGAGGGAGAGTGGATCTAGAAGGAATTATTAGGATGAATGGCCCTGGGCACGCAGAGGTCTTCTCGTGCATAACAGTAATTCCTAGCCACATGTAGCATGGATTAGTGCATGCAATCATCGAACTGGAGGAAAGTTATGGCCAAAGCTGTTACAGTCTCATGAAGAATTTGCTTTGCAAAAGGCAATGGTTTATGAAAACGAACAGTAAAAACACGTACATGGTTGGAGTACCAGAATCATGACCAAATTTGCATTTAGGGCAAGATCGTGAGGGAATAAACAAAAAACTCGATCAAAGGCAAGAGAGCATAATTTTGGCGTATGTGCGATAGAAAAGGAGAAGCTCATTTCAATGCTCCTAAACAGGATCCAATGGACAGAAAAGGAGTGTAAGAAAAAGAACCCAAACAGGCCTGCGACGACCGAGCACCCAGTAGGAGGTCAACGGCGCGGTCCCACACGAGGAGTGGGACGGTCATGCTGAGAAAAATTTCGACTACTGAAGTGAACAAACCTCCGGAAAATCCTAATTCCAAGCAGACATTGGCCTTTTACAAGATCAACCTTGCCAATTGCCCGCATCGATTCGGTCAGTCCTACTGTATAGTTTTACCCATATTTGGATTTGCGCTAGATATAAGGGTATTGGAGATGAAAGCAGAATAAGATGAGCAATAAAACGATAGAAGAGCCTTTGTTACGAGGTAGAAGCCGATTACATGCTATGCAAACATCCACTTCAACCAATAACAAAAACGACTTTTTACAATTGAGAAATAAGGGGTTTTTGAATTTCCAACAGACCTATGCGAAATACAAGGAACGATTTGGTAACAGGGGCACTGCCAATTAAGCTCATACCTAGGATATTTCCGGCGTAGTACTGATGAACTACAAAATAGCCTTGACGAAACACTTACTTAAATACTAAAAACATAAAGGTCAGATAAACGAGAAACAGTCTGACCAAATATTAGTAATGCACAACAGTAACCGTAGGGTAGTGCCATTTCCTCAACCCCAAATACAATATGGGAAACATGAATGGGTCTCTTAAGAACGTTACTTTATGACTTCATTCATCACAAAATAGCAGTGACGTTGGCACTTTTCTTTCTAAAACACTAGACAAAACAAATAGACACTTTTTCCTGAAATAAAAAGAAAACGAAAACACCACAATTGTAATTACTAGACCAGACTCGCCAAAGTGTATTAACACTAAGCAGCCAAAATTTTTAGGACAAAATTTGCATTTTTACAAATGAATTGAAGTGAACCGTTGTCAGTACTACAGACTTTAAAAGTGAAAGGAAATAAGGTGATATTTCAAAATCAAACTTACTACGGAATAATAAATCAAATATTTAGAACGCCTGATAATGAAACCATACTTCCAGTATGCGAATTTGCCAGTTGAGGAAGTAGCGATAACGCTGTTTTACGCCTTCGTTGAAAAGAATGATTTTACTATTCATTAAATTTATAAAAGCGTTGGCAGGATAGATTTAAAACAACAATTCAAAAGAAATTTAAGACGACCACATAATCGACTGTTTCCTAATTCATCTTCACAGCACAGTATCTAAGTGCGACGAAATTCCTTCCAAAAAGAAACCACTAAGTAATATCCTCATAGTACTGTCATAGGTTTACCAAAGTGCGTTTGTAAAACCTCTTTCAGAAATATTGCACTCCTTAGCTCACGTAAAGGGAGCAGAATTGTTACACAAGGAAAGCAAGGAAAGTGTGCACCACGAATTATACTTCCCTTATGCTATAGCTCATTTATGGACACCCACTGGATGGAATAGGCAGCTACCAAAAAAGGGCAAAGAGATCACCAAAGGGACCCCTAGGAAAGAGTGTAGATTGCAATTCTACTAAATGTGGTGGGTGTTGCAACACGTCTCAACCTCTACTTCCCTGAAGGCAGGGGACTCTTAAAACGACATGCTCGCTACCCGGGAAGGAAATCAGTAAAAGATTGTATATGTTTGCAAAATAAAAGCGTCATAATGCCTAGGCATGCAAAAGTAAGCTCAAGGGAGAACTAAATAATCTCATTGCCTTGAAAACTGAATCCATTGTGGAAGAGGAAGGAGACACCTACGAGGAATGCGTTGGTGTAAGGGGAATCAACCCTATTAGACATTAAACGCCGCCAAATGTCCCTACTTTGGCGCGGAAAACGTCCACGACCCGTTTTCAGAAAGATAAGTGCTTTCTTGTAACAACGCGTGGCAGATTTTGCCTAGTGAATTGAAGGTGATAAAAAGTGCTTCTTTCTGTTGGAGCCTTTTTAGATATCCCATTTGGGCAAAAGTTAATGGTTAAAATAAGCCATAAACAGAGGCGAAAGATGATGTTTGTACCCTTTTCCACCACTTATTGCAAATTATTCTAGTTCACCCGGCATGATTAACATGTTTTACTACAAGCATGCACACAAAGCGCCCGAACTCCCGCTTCAAAAGTACACGCATGAAAATTCACATAAAGGCGGTCGAACAAACAAACACAAGTATTGTACGCTGAAAATCATAAAACGCCGCATACAGTTACGTCTCGGATATTAGACAGGACAGGAAAAAGATATCCACATTCCCAACTCAACGAAATGCCAGTAAATAGTTTATCCAAATACCACGAGAAAACCCGCAACACTGATGCATCAAAGCACTTTGGAAAAATGGATTCGCTGAACCCATTTATGAAAAGCGAATCGTACAATCATATCATCATCACGTGATTAATGACATCAAGCTACCACCTAAGATGTAGAAAAGCAGGTCGTCCACTTGCAAAAAACAAGTTGGGAATCAGACGGCAAAAAAGACTGGTTTTGAAGATATAAGGTCACAAATTAAACCAGATTTGATAGTTTACCTATCAAGCGGACGTGTGTGTGCATTGAAGAGTCCATAAACGCTTTCAATCGCGTTTTACGGAACCTTAATTTCGCGACAGTGGGCGGGGAAAATTAAACATGCATTTAAGAAGGTATACACACAGGGGCCTGAAAACAGGCAGCAATAATGGTGAGTGTGTCCATTTGCAATAACCATTACGTGTCTAAAGTGCTTTCGCACACCGACTTGCCCCACGAATGGTATTGTACCTACACATCCATTAACCTATTGGGTTTGCCTTTCCGTTGAGGTGCCCCCACACCTCAGTAGAAGCAAATACTTTACGGACGTCGTCCAAGTCTCAAATCAAACGTGGCTGAAGCAGGAACGCAGATGATAATTTCAAGTAAGTGCAAAGTGAACGTAATCCAAAAATCACATAATATAAAGGGAATCCGCCCAGATACTTTTGAAAACAAGCAAACTAAAACCTAGACTCTCTACCTTGTCGTGTGGAATCCGATCAACTTTGATGTGAGTGATATACATCTGATGCAAGAGTAAACAATGGAAACAAGTAAGGAGGAGACAACTATTAGTCCACATGGGATATGCTGCGCGTTGGAAAGTGGATGAATTGAAAATGATGCAAAGAATTTGCCTTTGGTGTAGCCATGAGGAATTTAATCTGACAAAATTCACCTTGCACTATGAACAGTAACAGATATTGATGTTATAGCTAGGAAAGTGAGTAGGAACTTAGGGTTATCTGGGATCCTCTTTAGGTGCACACTAATTTTAAAAGTGAAAACGTTTATAGGGGACTGTACAACTCGTAAGTGTTCAGCTCCACCTCACTGCGGTACAATTCCCAACTATCTAATAAGTACTTCGTAGTTCTCGAGACACTGGTGCGTACTTTGCCACCTTCTTCGGAGATTAAAATATGTAAATGCATAACTCTTGAAAGGATAGATTTAAATATCAACAGTAAATTATGACTAAGGGCAGGAATACCATAAGTTGAAGTCATATGAAGACCAGCGTTATAGCCGGGGAATATTTCCAAAAGCTACCTTTGATGATTCTCGCAGGTGGAGGGGGTGGGTTCTTCGCCACCTTCATTTTGCGCGATTCGAAGAAGCGGGTGACATTGCTGGCGAAATCTGATTTTGAGGGCTTAGTGGGAGCTCCATCGGTCAGGTCTCTGAGCGGTCCCCCAACGGCATTGTTTTGCGCGGTGCTGTGAAAGTTAAGTACCACCATAGTTACAAATCGACATTTTTTAGTGTGCTTGAAGTAAGTGCCAGAAGACAAACAAAGAATAAGCAGAATTAGCAAAAATTAAACTTGAAACAGTTTGTGAACACAACTGCCGTAGTGCCATTGACAGCTCACTCTGAATGAGTGACGAAAATTATCTAGAAAAAAGTTAAAACGTCAAGCTTTGAGACGGGGTTGTGGTGTATGACAATGAACGATTTATGAGCCGCACAAACCGTATTCAATAAATACGGAGGGCTCATCGAAAAAGACTACTGACACACGTGTTTGCTGCTTCGGATTTTAGGTAACTGACTCGAATACTTAGAGGATTGTAGAGACCTAGAAAAACAGACCTTACGGCAAGTCGTGAGGAAGACTTTATAGCAGAAACATTAAACCAAAACAAGTGTTACACAGTCTCCCGCTTTCTAAAAAAGCACATGCTCCACAATACATTCACAAAAGGAATATTTTGCTCGAGATGTAAATGAGGGGTTTTTGAAAGGAGCCAAAGTGAGACCGGAAATGTTCCCAAATAGTCTGAAGGGTATTTCATGTTAGACTACTCCCTGACATTGTTAAAAAGTGCTCGTTAAGTGGACATTCGGTGCCAAAGCTATGACTAACTTTACCACTTAAATGCACCAACTTCCTTACATTTTTTGGGTGTTTCCTAATCGTCCGTGTCATTCCCTGGAAGCACGAAGCCAAGATTTATTTAGATAACGCTGTTAAGGCGGAGGCGAAACAGACGCATAGTAGATTTAAAAACGTCAAAAACGGCTACAAAATGTACTTCGTAAGTGATTATGCATAGCTATGGTTCGGTTATCTGCACCGGATACAAGTCGACTACTTCAGAATATACCCCTTTAGAGGTTAAAATATCGCAGAATAGTGGCGTGTTTGGAGGAGGAAGGGGAAATAATCCCTATCTTCCAAAGCACATTACATTCTTCTATTTCTGTAAAACTGGGCAGTAGATGCGCTTGGATAACTCAAGAGATGTCGCGTACAACTATGTTCCACCTCTCAACTGTGTCACCGAATGCTCTTACCGATATCCAAGGTACTAGATGGTCCTGAGTAAGGTCAGTTAGCTTATTTTTTTAACCCATCAAATCCGACATCAACCATCAGAGGAAAATAAACACTAAAGTGTCAAAGCTAAATGGGAGCGATAAAGCTGAAGCCGTCGCTAAATAGCAAAATTTGGCGGCGACAAAAACACGGATAATCACATTAAATGATAAACAAAAATGGCTTCAACCTCAAAATTCAGTGATAAGATTAGAGACACCTCAGCTGTAACTGAGCATTAAACCGAATCACTGATACTATGCTTAATTGGGGTAACAACTGGACAAAAGCAACCACATCTCCAGGCTGCGGATGCTAAGGTCACATCTGTGCACGGGGTTTCGATGTGGCTAGGCTACAGTAGTCTCATCAAGAGTGTAGGCATATTGATAGATTTGAGGGGAAGGGACAGTAGCGACCGAGGCCATATCAATGAGAGGGTCACCATGTCTGAGCTTAGGTAACGTCGCGGGGGCTCCTGTTCGCACTACATGATGCTCAGCTTGACATTAACATAATTATTTGCAGGATTAATGGGTTCTAAAACGCAAAATCTTGGAATCTGTTGAATGAAGTTCTTTGGCCCTGCAACCTTTTAAATATAAGTACAAAACCATTTGTAGCATCAAAATGGTATCAAAGCACTCTTTTTTTAAACATTAAAATCCGGATACGGACACCTTTTACGAAATTGAACTGTCGATTCAAATAGTAAATGAAGAGTCAGAGAAAGTATAACACTCAATAGGGCGGAAAAGGTATAGCGGAGACTTTTCTGTTTCACATTTATGGGCGGCCGAACTGACCGCTCCCACAAAAATGCCGTTCTACGAAGCATGCCAATTACCGTAGCCTTAAGTAAAATGACCCGTTGGCTGAGCGGCTCAAAAAATCGCAGGAAACGATCAGCGAAGCATCAAGTGGAGTTCCAGATCATTTGGGCACGGTACGCGCGTTTCTCGGCGTTCTACAAAGCCCATTTTTCCAGGGGCGTATCAGGTGCCCTAGAAACGGATGTCTTGATTCCGACAAAATCTGTACATCAGGGTGAGAATGATTCACTTCCCTGACAAGTGAAGTTTCACCTTTGAAACGAGGCGCGTAACGGCATTGGGGCGCACCCTACTGCTGTAACCACTTTGGGGCAGCCCGTACACGGACAACATAGGTTTGAGCTCGAAGGGTGCCTTGAATGGTAAAGGTTCGCACTAATGAACTTTCCGAAAACAACATTACAAAAGTAAAAAATGAATTTGTGGAAACTCCCAGTAAAATACTCTGGGAAAGCAGCCGATAATTAGTTTAGATCCTTGAAAGTCATATATTCGCCGCATAATTCATATGTAAATTGTTAAGCAGACATCGTGCGTTATCAAACGTCTGGTTTGCTTAATATACCTTCAAACTGGCACTACACCATCGAGGATGCTGATAGACTAAAGCCTATATAGTATGCGCCATCAAAATATGCTAACCTGACTTCAGTCAGGTCAGCAGAATTTTAAGAATACACCGTGCACTAACTTACGAGACTAATGAATGGACTTTTGAGCATTAATAAAGGAATATGAAGTGGCATTGCTCAATGCTTTTCTACAAGACGCACATCACTCTTCGGGTACACCAAAAATCCAAAATCGTAAGGGAAACATGTGCCTATCGAGGCCTGACGGAATTGTCGAATCTGAAGGTGTCGATGAATCACCGGAAGCCAGCTGTCGGAACGCATGAGAAAGTGTAAATGAGGAACTGAAACCCGTTGCTAGAGCGAAGAAGGAGCTCTGGTTGTTTATGTTGTATGTCCGGTTTGGTACCACAGAAATTGCAGATGAGTCACACCACCTACTTTTCCTAATTTGATCACCAAACTTTGGCAATCCTTCAGACGAAAATTTGACCCAAAAATCTGAGTCGAAAACCGCTCCACCAAATCATTAACTGTATAACCGTGAAGCAATATGAATGCAAATGACAGAAGACTATAATGCAATAATTGAACAATGATGGATTTATTGAAGTGAATTTGAGGGAAGCAGGAGTTACTAAGACTACGCGACGGATAGATTGAGTGAATTTTGAAACAATCGTTGAGTGCAGTCAGTGCAAAAGGTTAAAAGTATCCAAAATCGACGATCTGCAAAACCAAAACGATTCGTTATATTCAGTGGTCAGTAATGCCCAGCTCCAGTCTAGTAGTAGTTTAATAGGCAAAAATCGCAGCTTTAAATCACCGAAATGCAAGCACTTATCCGATTGAGTGATATTGGCCTATATCTGTGATGACATTCAGGTTAGAAGCGGTCAACAATATCGAATGAAATGCAGCGTTTAAAATGTACCTGCTTTACTGAAATGATGAGTTTAACAAGCAGTGGCTTCTGAGCATGTTTTTTTATGGGTGAAGTTAACCCTATACACGAGTTAAAACCACCATGAGTTCTTCGAACTGTTCCACAATCGACAATTTTGAGTTCACGGAACTTTTAAGACGGGGATTGCATTGAAAAGGTTATAGCCGAGCTGACACAATCATCAACAAAGCACTATCGAGGCTCAAGAAACCAACAGGGCAACTAGTTTAGTACAAGTAATGATGAACATTTAGACAGGAAAAAGCAATGTTGGATACATTACCAGATGACCAAATTGTAAAATACTCCTAGCTTTCGAGGTTACTAGAGATGGTTCAACTTTATTTACACAACTCGTCCACAAAACAACTCTTTTAGATGGCTCTCTGCTACAAAACGTGGTGATAGGTACCGTAAGACACGTAAGAGACTGAAGGGCAGGATAACGCCCCACTAGGCTGAAGTGTCCGCCGTTCGTAAATAAAACAACCACCCGAAACAATCCACATGATTAAAAGTGTGCATGGTGCGAGGGGTCTAAATTTTTTTAGTACATGGATAAAAATCGAACAAAGCCAAACTACAAAAAGCAACCGTCGGAAATACTGCCGTTTCAAAATCTATAAATCCAAAAAAGGTGGGACAACCCGAATCTCACACATTCGTCATGAAGAGTCATCGTAGACATTACTTGCACGAAGTGCAGACCTCTATTTGCGCTGGATAAGTTGTCGATGTAAGAAATGGCAGCATTGGTTTAGGGGGAATCTGAGATATTTACCCAGATGATTATACAGTTCCACTTTTACTATCTTAAGAACGCAATCGCTTGTTTAAGAGCGGAAACGTTTAAAAACTACTAATACAGCGTTAGGTTCTGAGTTGAGCTATTAATTCAAACCAGCAAGACTAAAGGTCACTCAGTAGATGAGTCACAGATTTTTGTTAAAAATTGGAACGGAGAACATGAGAACTGAAAAGTGGACTTCATTTGGTGGGGTAGCGATATGCACGTTAACAGGAACCTTGCAAATGTATGGTGTTGCAGTGGGGATAAGCTCAGTCAAGTGCCAGTTACCAAATGCACGTTACGAGGCAGTTAAATATTCAAACTGCGAACAAGAAAGCGTTCACAAGAAAAGGGAAGCTAAGGCGGTGAAAACGCTAAGGCACTGAGTGATAGGTGTAAAGCAGCCAAAATCAGACAGAATTACATCAAATACTCGTTAACATGACCATTCCTTGTCTTCATACTAGATGAAGAAACTATTTAACAAAGGAAGATACATTGTGGTTATACGATGCCCAACACCGCTCACCAAAACGCGAGACAACACAAAACAGCACATATTTAATGCTTAAAACGTACTTTATTACAAGACAAGATTAAAAGCATCTCAACTAGCAAATCAATCCTTAATTAGGAATGTTGATTGTCATTATTACGTCGGAATCTTTAAAGTTGAAGTGGGTTTCAACTTACCAACTTTACAATAATTGAGCTTAATTAAGACGTCTCACACAATATCTACTCCTGAGCAGAAAAAACACCCACAAAATACCCAATTGTCGTGAGCCAACAACCATTTTTGGAAGAGTACATCAACACAAAAATCGTAAGGAAATTTAGCTCCACAGCTATGAAATAACCCAAAACACAAGCATGATTCGTTACCATAGCTTCAATAAAAACGATTTAGTAGCCATCCGGGTCCAAAGAGCAACCAAGGACAGCGCGGAGCGTAATGACAGAATCTCATTGCAAAAGCGTACAGGGATTCCAGAAAAAATGTAAAGCTGAGGAACTTACATGGGTGTTGATGCCATATTTTCGAAGAAAATTAGGATGTGTATCCACCACAAGTCACTAGAAAGGCAAATATAAAAACCGGTGATGTCAAAACAGCTATTTTCAAACGGCAACAAATTAACTCCCTACAATAGCACTATAACCATGAGATTAAAATCATCATCTCATCTGCAGTAAATTGAGCCTCCAATTTCCAGGGCCAACTTTTACACATGACGTGCAACTAGAAGGGAGGGGGGAGCGGGAAAGAGTTGAATTATGGATAGTTGATAGAGCCCAGGAACACAGACCTAACTTTTGCTATGTAAGCGATTCAACAAAATAAATCCACAAAAGGCAACACAAAGAAGCAAGCCAGTATTTCGAACGGGAGCGGATTCTTAGGGTTGAAAATAATCGATCCCATAAGAAAGGAATAGAGAAAGCACCAGACGAACCAGACAGAAAAAAATACTTCATTAAAAAGTTCAAAGCAGAACAACTAATAACAAAACTGGGAAGGCGATGAACACCCCCTAGTTACTCAGCAGATGCCCAAACAGCCGCACTCTAGCGTCCACTCCTAGTAGCACAAACTGCGCGGAAAGCAAGGTCATAATTTTATTTGACTTAACCAAACAAATCTCATGCTAATGTATACAGACAGATACTATTAAGCAATGCCCTTAAAGTTTGCTCAAATAAATTTCAAGGCGTTATTTTTGCTATTAGTGCGCAACTAATACAGCCGTCGTTACTCGCTACATGAGATGTACCAATTCAACCCACGTGGCCAGCAATGAAAAATCTTGCTCATTAATTCCTGACCTTGCACATGATCACATACTAAGATACAAAAAATTACACACTATGTGAGTTCATGCCATTTGGAGGTTGGGTAGTTTTGAGAACAGACTGCATGAATATTTGCACGTTCGAAATTTGGGACACCTACACGTAATTTTTAAGTTAAAGCATTCAGCAGCAAAAGCAAACATTTGTAAAGGTGCATATTTTACCAAAAGTAATTTAAACACCTGCTATTTGCTGGATTTCCTTTTGGGTTACTCGGAACATTCACTGGAAGCCGCGACTCTCAATGCATCTCTGCCCTATTTCAAGCTCTGCAATGTTTGCCTAAATGCGATTACATGACACCAACTGCTTACCATTTTGTTTCCAATGCCCTCGTCAAATGCTCTTCTGGTCAGATGAAAGCTGCTACTATGGCCGACTCTGCTGTGTAATAGTCCGCATCGCCCTCCGTCGTCTTGCTCGGGATCCGTTTGCCGTTGTACTGGTAGTTAGTATTACGCTTTGCCTTTTTAGTGAAATTTTCATTGGTATTCTCAGTAATGGTGAAGTTGAAACCATCTTGCACGCATCCCACTGTGACAAGAAGGATACTGTTGGTATCGACAGGTTGAAAGTTGCCTGCATGAACATCTCTTCCCTTACCCTCCCCGTGTTGCGCCCCACTAATCTACGCGTAGTTCACGAGACCAGAAAACTTCTGTATTAGCAAATGCACACTAATCTGGTCCCAGGCCACAACAACAATCATACTACTTGCCCTTATCAAGCGTTTTATAGGGCCTACAATTCCATTGCGAGTTTCGTCTCATGGTGCATACATTCATTGAGGGTTCCAAGAAGAGGAAGGGAATACTCTGCATCGCATTACCTAATCTTCTGTTTGGACTCAAGAACGCTTATCGTTTGTACGGGTAGAGCAACATTATCACACGTACAGTTTAGGCTTGCCATCAGTCATGTCATCGTCATCCAATCTTGATAAAGAGTTTATTTATCTTGTGAACTAAAATTTGTACAAAATACGCTTTTAATATAGGCGGTGAAGGTCGTAGAGTAAGAATGTATTAACTCATTCATTGGCATGAAACTAAGTAAAAGTACTTGTTAAAATATTTGTCAAAAGTGAGCAAAATTGTTGCAAATTTTTGCCCACTGTTAAAACTCTCACAGTTTAAGCGCTTGATTAGTGAAGCGGCACTGCTAGCACCACTCCCACCGTCATGGCTAATACCAAATCCACTAATGCCGTACACAACTGGGAAATTCACATCTGTTCTCCAACTTTACTACTCCACCCCCTCCTCTTTTTCCATTGGTCCCGCAGTTGTGTCGCATGGCAAGATTCTATTGTGTCCAAGTTTACGTACACACGTACATCCACCTTGGCAAAAAGACTACAGCCCCAAAGACCCAAAACATGGAACGGAGCCTGCAAGAGGCAAGGGAATCCGAACTGACATCCTCCAATACAAAGGGACTCATCATAGGCGGAAGTGTTGTTGGTGGAAGTATCGTCCTCGTGGTACTGATCATCTGCTGTTGCTGCAGTGTTCGATCGCAGAAGTCCAGCAATGCAAAGGTAGTGCAACCTGTAAAGAAGCAGACTGGCGATGGAAGAGAGCTGAACGTAGTGGAGGAGTCAGTTAGTAAGGAGGTGGATGATGGAGCAAAAAAGGATGGTGGGAGCCATGATGATGAAGCCGACTCAGAGTTACACGCAAAGAAGGTTCGGTTCTCCTGTGAAGCTGAAAAGGAGGCGCCAGCTGACAGCTCCGCATTAATGGAGACCACACCTGTTGCAAAACTAGCTGCAAGTTTGCCCTCCTATGCCAAGATTCGAGGGGGCAAAACCTCTCCATTTTACTCAAACGCAGAACCATAGCGAGTAAATATGTCCCCACATTCAAACAAATGATATTTTTCATACCATGTTTTACTCCAATGTTCAAGTTTATGAGTATTTACCATAGCATAACATCATGACCTTACCGACTTCATTGTTAATAAACGCATTATTTAATCTAAAAAAGAAGTTTGTTCTTTCAAGTCTATAGTCAACGCAGCGAGTTTCACTTATGCTTTGACCGATATTGTTCCCGACTGAGCATTTGATTGTTGTGTGATCGTTATAACTGCTCCACTAAAACGTGGGTGAATATTTTTTGAGTTGATGCCATTTCTCTCGCATCAGGGTGATTGGTGCTGCTCGCAGAGAAAACAAATTTTATTTCAGATATAAATGGATCATTGATAGAGGCGGTCTTCCTGGAGCCTCCGTCATTTAACCAAGCCAAAAAGGAAAATTTGATAGGATTTTCGAAGAATTTACTTTAATATGCATGTAAAGCATTTTAAATGACCGCACTGAGTGAGAAAATTCGAAATCGCAGGCCTCATGCTAAAATAGAAGTGGCTTCGACGACTTATGTTTTTAGCGAGATAGTTTTCTTATCATACGCGGAAACCGCAAAATACAAAGGTTTATAAATTTCAGGTCTAATATATGCGAGACATAGTATAGTATTTTACTTGGCATTAAGCAGTAAGTCAGCCATTTAAAAGTACACTTTTCTTTTTACTGATGCTAGCTAGGCAGCCTGCCTCCGGGCCATGCCAGTAGCCCCAAAACCTACTATACCTCGGAATGACATTCCGCTCGAGCATTATGTCTTGTTTCGTCCCGGAGGGCTACACCATAAGCATCCATCCAGTGGGAATTGTGGCTGTACGCCAAGTTAGAATAAAGTGAAAAGGCAGCCTGCCACTAGTAACGTGAGATAGGTATTAATTTCCTAATATCTCTTCAACTATTTCAAAAAATCGAATAATAAGTAAATGGTCCAAATAAATCTGCATTGTAGATAAAAGATGTTTTGGTCATGATTGTAATTTTGCGGTCGGTGGGGATATTCCTGGTGGATATCTACTTTAGGTAGAATGGATTTAAAGAATAAAGGCACATGATGAGATGACTTAAGCTTCAATTTGTTCCAGAAGCCCAGAGCTTGTTGGTCATTGTTTGGCAACATCTTCCACTAATAAAGTATGTATGGCGCCTTACAACTTCCCTGAAGGTGAGAGGAGACATAATACTCGGGCAGAATGTGCATTGTCGACCTACACGAGGTCCTGGGGACTACCGGCATGGCCTGGAGACCAAACCGCCTGGCGGATGCACAGTGGAAGGGTCCCTAAGTAGCCCTTTGCCAAAACCGAGAATTTGACAAACGACAAAAGTATTGCATAAGAACTAATTGCAATTAATATATAGACGAAATGAAGTGATTTAATACCAATTTTACCACTTTTTGGTTACGGCCCTCGAGCAAATTTGTTTCAAGCGATTTTAACTATCTAACTAAACTAAGATGTCTATAGGTAAACGGATGCATTCTAAGTGAAAATAAAGTAGTATTTTTGAAATTACTTATGTTTTTTTTTGATGTCCAGCTGTCACTTTGCTAAAAGAAAAATGATTTTTCGAAATCTCAAAATCGTACTTACTCTCGATAGACCAAGGATGCTGAGCAAATGCAGATTGAGAAAAGTTAGATTTTAAGGTGAAATGATTCTAGTCTACACAAGCCGTGTAAGAGGGTGTTCCAAATGCAATTTTGAGTATTACGTAACCGAATGTAGGGTGTAAAAAGCCCCACTACAGCCATAATGAGCAACTTTAAGAAGCAACTTTATGAAACATTGAAGTATGATTCAACGATAACAGTAGTCTCGTTTCTGTACTGACAAAGGAGACCCCATTGCCGTTTGTTACCGCCAAGTATTCATTCCCCTGTTTGGCGGCAGGACTTTAAGGCTCGTAACCAATAGGGGTACTATTTCCTTAAAATGCTAACACTATATTTTGCTGCTTTGATCAATTTAAATGGCTGCATTTTAATTTAAAACGGGGCGTTAGGAAAAATGGGCCAAAATACGGCTAAAAATGGCATGTGTTGTTAATAGCCTCTCTTGTTGTCCTACAGTCGGGGGCAACTTTGTCCAACGTTTTCTGCCTAGAACAATAGAAATTAATTGTTTTCTATCAAAGCGCATTTATATAGTATCCATTCTATTGTCATTTTACATGTCTTTTCCGCAGCCAAAGCAATCATTAAACTTTATGGCAGACAGTGGGAGCACAGGTATTTGATTCACAAAGTGAATGGACGATTTTTTTAGCATCATTATTTGAGAAAACCATTCAAACAGCATGGGGATACCCAATTTAAAATTCAGAAAACGCCTTACATTGGTGAGACACAAGAAATGCTTCGCGAATATTTTCCCAGTAATGAGGAGAGATGAAGTTGGCGTTCTCAAGAAGCGCCGTATGATACATCACAATTTACATGAACACGCACCATATTACCTCTTTTTAAAATTTGCAGGTAGAACAGGAACACATCGCTACTATTCTGAATACTAATATTACCATAATACTTTTGGAAATTTACGATAGAAGAATTATCATGAGATGAGAGATTGCGATTTGTACAAGATTAGGATAGATTTCACTTGTGATACTCTAAGTACGTAGTTATTGTGTTGTGGCTTGGTTGATTCTCACTAGCACCTCCTCTGATTAATGCAATTCGCAGGTATTTCAAGGCAACTTAAAAGCTCACTGAAAATTCCCAGTTAAGATTTGAATGAATGACGTTAAATTGGAGACAATGGGGCCACTTTCAATGCCTCTTCGTAACATGTAATTAAGAAGACGGCAGACAATGGCCACTCATGACAGTAATAATGAAAATAAATATGGGAAGTTAAGCTTAACGCTATTGTAATACATGTCTAGTTGAATGTACCTTTTAGGCGAGAGGCGGTCAGTAAACGCTGGTCGAACGCCATCCGTCTAGGAGGACGAAACCTTCCCTGAACACGCCTTAACCGCGATATCTGTGCCCCTTTTGTTATCTCTACCCAACATAGCATACCCTCCTCGTTCAACTCGTCTACTCGTTTCAAGGGTATAAAGAGAGGGGTGAAAGAGTGGAACATTGAACTCATTACACCTTTAAAATGCGGTAATTATTAGTTTAACTCTTTGATTTTGTAATGGGCCACTCAGGGAATCCGCTATGGCCTTTGGACATGCAAGTAGCCTCAATCCCTTCTGTGCGTCGACAATACATATTCCAGCCGAGTAGTATGTCTTCTTTTGTCTTCAGGGAAGTCTCGGAGAGCTGCACTATATCCAATTCTTTGACAGGCAAATTCATTTTAGCACTTTGATAGTAATGCAGCACGTTTGCCACTAACAATAACTTTTAATGTTAAAAGTGATGGCAAACAGTGCAAATATTTCCCGCACCTTGCCATAGTGCATTTGCCAAGGGAGTTCATTTAGCCTACTATAGGCACAAAATACCTAAGTAACAGATGTTAAAAATTTCCATTCATCAAGTTTCAAAGGAAGTCTTTTCCAGATCTTAGGCTGGATATTTAAAGGTGATATGATGTCTTCGTTGTTCCCCTGTTCCGTCCTTGCTTTCAGACTCTTAGATCGAGAAGATTGGCTAGAGGAAAGTATTACTTAGCAAATCATCAAAGTGTTGTGGGGAGACCAGCATTTGCCTCCCACTTAAGATAAATGCGTACCAATTTTTTATTCATCCACTCGTCAAATAACAGAGCTGATTTGATAAATACATGAACGGAATTAACAAAAGTTTCATTGCACTGCTGCTACAGAAATTATACATGTTCTCAGGGTTTATAATACATCCAAGGTACGCGCTTGCGAATTCATTTTCTAATTTGAAATAAATACAATTTTTTGTCACAATTGGCACACGTTGTGCCTAACTTCAAAAAACCATAAAAAATACTGCACGGAGGAAATAAAGGTCAGGAATTTTGAAGAAAATGACAAAATCCTTATCAAACACCTCCATGAAAGCGCCACTAGAGCCGTTGTATTTAAAGAAGTGCATTGAAATAGGTCAGAATTGCAAAGAATTAGGAATGTCAATATAATACTTTGGTTGTTTATTTAACTCTCGTTTTTAGTAAATAGACCACTCAGGTGCTCTGCCATTGTACCTCCCCCGGGTGGCCTGACCTCCGGGCTTTGCCAGCAGCCTCAAGCTCTTTTGAATGTTGAATATATATATATATATATATATTCATCTATTCTGCTTTAGCATCACTTCTTCTTTCGCCCTTAGGGAAGTCTCGGATCTATACACTGGTGGCAGCGGAAGGCAAACCCGATCATAAGGGACATCTGCCCTGATTTCTATTTCTGGGTAATAAACCTCAGTGGGATGTAAGAAGTGCATATGCTATGGATGGATGAATCGGTGATGACTCCTGACAGAAGGGCTGAAAATGACGTCTTCCTTCGATAACCACCCCAGTTCCGTGATCTGCAGAAAAGCTATTAACAATTTAAGCAATTCTGGTCGTGAACCATCTAAAATTGTTCCTTATGGTGTTGTCTATTGGTCCCTAATGATGATTTTATTTATGTGGACTCAATCACTTTCCTACTAGCTGATTCGAAACAAGACATATGTAGGTGGGTAACAATGAAGTGAAAATAATGTGGCAAGGAGAAAAAGACGCAAAACAGTGTTAAACCCTGTTTTTTTTTTGCTATTTGACTCTGTTTTTAGTCCAGTGCTCCCACGACTAGCTATGGATATGCACGATGGCCAGCGAGTCCTTCGTCCGCGAATCCTGTTCTCACACAAGGTATAAACTCCAGATCCAGTGAAGTCGTGGTCAGGTATCTTCTTAGTTTTACGCAAAATCGTGGGTGTTTCACAGTATAAATTGCGTTGAGATAGCTGACGACAGAGGTTGATGAAGGGGAGTGCCGGGGACGACGCTCAAAAGGGGAGGGGGCTTTGTAATACGTTAGATGTTAGTTTAACTTCCGGTTTTGATAAAGGCGCCAATAAGGTGCTCCACCATTTTTTCTTCTACGGGGGGCTGGCCTATGGGCCATGCCAGTAGACCCAAGCCCTACCGTACGTCGATAATATTCCTTCCGAGTAGTACGTCTTCTTTCCTCTTTAGGTAAGTCTTAAGATGCTACAGTCAACAAACTAGTTCAATTCGATGATTAAGTTATTGAGGCAGTAGGTTAGTTGTACAGTGAAATTCAACTGACTTAAAATATGTTATGACGAGAGCGATTGTAGATACGGTCGTGCTTCTGTACATTTGGCTCATACATCTTGATCCGACACCCATTCACCGATAGAAGTGGAGACCTTCACCCTGGCCTTTTTCTTTCCTAAATTAAGTTAAGCATTTCTGATAAAACGAGAAAAAAATCTTGTGTAAAAAAGATGCAAATTTATCATTACATTACTGTAGATTAGCTGCGTCTGTAAAAGCCACTTTAACTAACAAATGAGCATCCAGTGGACAACACATTTACACCTTTTACAGACTTACAATGTAGCATACTATTGCCGCGTGTACGACACTAGTTGTATACCAATAAGGTCGGTAATGCATAGAAATCTTTCACTTCATTTCAAAATTGAAAAACGTAATTCATTTTTACATTATTAATTACACTTTCAGAGTTTAGGAGTAGTGCGTGACTAAGGTGGTCATTAAAAGCACCTACGCGACCATTCTATTCATGGCAATATCTGTCGCCCTCTTCGGTGGGAATTGTTCGCACCTGTGGGCCAGTTGTTGCAGCCAAGGTAGGGTTCGGTGGAAAGTTTAACTTAAAATTGAGCTCGAAAATCTTAATTGTTCCCTTGTTGTTATTGTTAGTGCCCAAAATTTATGAAAAACACTGCCCAACTCGGAAGCCTTTAATAGACTCTTTATTTCGGTCCTATGGGGATTCCTACATGCCGTGTAGGCAAAGAATATGTGCTAACCTTATGCGGCAAAGTAAAATGTCCCGGTTCCCATGTGAAGTTGTGAAAACATTGTACTTTTATGATGGCAATTTACATTTCGAGGTGTCTTTTTCGATTAGAGGTGTATCATTGAGAACAAGCAGTAATTCTCTAATAGGCGGGATTGTGTAAAGTGAGTTTCCATCAAGCGTTTTAACTACATTTTACATTTTAAATATCGGAAATGTTCAGGAACGGGTAGATCGAATAGAGCGATTGTTTTGTAAATCTTCTTTTTCCATGCCGAATGTCTGTCAGCACCGGTAATAATTGCAATAAAAAATTCCAAAACTGTCATTTCCACCATCACAATGAATTCTGCTGGTGTCTGAAAAGTTAAAAAAATTTTATAAAGGCACAAAGACATTCTAACCATCTTCCCTATTCCCCTTTCATCATAAGCATATGTTTCCGAACACGCATATCTGAAGAGAAGGGAATAAAATATATGGATTAAATAATCCATCGTTTAATGAAACCAAGTACTTTTAATAATTAAATGGCAGAGACGTAAGTGATGGTAAGGGTTTAAACATCTGACTGTCTAAACCCATATTTTTTTTAAAGGATGCATAGGTGATTTCATTAAAGTGCTTGATATTTAGGATAGGAAGCCGAGATTTATGAAAATTTGCTCCCCATAAATTGATTTGCAGAAGCAATTATGGAAGTAGCTTTCTAATAGCATACAGGATTCAAAGTCTGGGCTCTGGGCTCGTAGAACGAAGTCAATGCTAACCTCACTTTTCATTCCACGATTGTAGTGTACAATAAGAGTTTTGTAAAGTCCAAATTTCGGCATTATCCGGATAAGTTCAGGTGATCGTACGCCTTCTGCAACAAGCGCGCGTGTGTATCTTTCAACATTGATGTAGAAAAACTCGCTGCCAAAAATAAATAATGTACAGATCAGGGTAGAATGTAAATATGTTACTTAAAAAGCATAAGTAGCAAATAATAATTAGTTTAAAATGACTTGTAGAGAAGGTAACGATTTCCCGGTCGTCGAGTCGATAGGGCACACGGACACGAGAACACCCGCAGGAAGGTTGACTATTGCCTTGGCTTACCGGAAGTTGCTGAACCATTTGACCAGCTGGGCTGTGTTGTAGCGATTAAACGTTACCTCTGGGAAGAAGTATTTAAGGTAGGCAGAATTCGGATAACGTGCGTAGAGGAACATCAGCTTTGCCTTTCGTAGATGCTCGTCACTCAGAATTTCACCCTTAATTTATGTGCATTTGTAAGCAAGCCTATTTGAATATACTCGACTAATTTAGGTTATTATCACGCAATCTGGTACTCCAGAATCTATCTTTTATGATTATTCTACGAAAAAGGTAAATGCTTAATTTACGAAGACTTTCACTTGTAATTATATTTTACAAAGGAAAGATCTAATCACTTCTTCTTCCTAGCAGTGCTAACATAAAGGGAATAAAAACTTCAGCTCTCCATTATCATTGTATAAATGGAGGTCTTATTCCAGGTTTCAGTAGAAAATATTTCCGCTTATTACTTCCTAAGAAACACCTCTTTGAGATCACTATAACGGAGTAAAAATATACTTACAATCAACGGCCAGTATCACTCCGACATGTTCATCATATGTAAGTAAAAAAGGCGATTGCAGTCAACCTACCTTCAGAATGCGTTGGACAGATGTAACCTTCGAAACTGTCATCGCGCGCTCAGAGCTCAAGTTCATTGGTCCTTCAAGAGGACGATGATTTATTCGATTAAGAGGCGTATGGATCTCTTTGCAAGCCGCCTTCTGTTGTCGTTTCCATATATTTTCTTTTCCTATGCCATTCTCAGCCAACCGGTTCTCGATCTGTCGCATACTGAGTTCCATGATCTGGGAAAAATCGTGACCTCCTTGCTCTAATTCTGATTCCTGACTCCAAATAGCTTCTCGTGACCCATCTTTGATCGAAAGCCAAAGTGGCAGATTAGCTTGCATGAGCATTGGAGTGTTTAAGAGCAAGGATGGAGGCGGGACGATGTAAACAGCTTTTGGCGGACTCATGTAAAATTGTAGGCTGTTACTAACTTGCGGTGGAGTTGCGAAATCTGGTTCAAAATGCGTCCGCTGATCCAAAACTGAGCATGTGAATAATTTTGCATTCCGAGAAAAAGTCATTGTGGTAAGCTATAGTTTGGAGTACAAATACACGAAATTAATGTGGGAGTTGTTCCAAAGATCACAGGTGGACAAAAAAGTGAGTAGCACTTCTTTTCCTTTACCTATCCAGGCACATTTTTTATGGTTTTTTTAAGCATAAAATAACATGGGATATGTAAAATAACTATTAAACATTATTTGAAAATGGGGTAATGGTGCATAATTGGGTCTGTACAGTAGGGGTATGCTTTTTTTGCAAATAGAACTTGCTATGAAAATACGAATCCCTGGTTAAAATGAAGGATAATCTGATGGCCCAACTCACCTCTGTAAACCACTGACTAGAACAGGTTGAGAAGAGTGTATGACGCGTTCCATTTATATAGGGTTCGGTGTCAGCCCATGGACCTTCGGCCATTGGACACTCATATTTTGGGTGCCCAGATTTTCGCGACAATGGAGTACTGGTGGCGGCGGCTGGAAACTGTGGAGGACCTGCATATGCGATTCGACTGTGACAGGGGAAGTCGGGGGGTGGGTAAGGCAGAACGCATTTTTATCTGCGCGAGGAATTAATGCGACATTTTCTCCATTTGCTTGAAAACAGCGTTTTTTAGAAAAATGCTGGTAGGCCATTTGCTCAAAAAGCAGAATGTGATTTCCTTTAACTCGGTCTTTATTTTGCAAGGGCTTCATCTCCAAGGCTGTTAAAGGAGCGCGCATTTTACAACGAGTCGCACTTTTGTAAGTTTACTAACACACACAGTTTCTTCAGTCTGTTTCTGGAACAACAGAATGGCCAACCATAAATTCCATTTGGAAAATAAATGGAAATTGGGCGTGACCCAAAACATTATCTCATCCCATAACAACTTAAAACCAGCACAAAACTAGTAGGGAATTTAACCCATACTAAACTCATGGAAAAATCTGGGATATATTTAAGAACAAATCTAAAAAAATATTTTCACCATCAAATGTCGTGTTATCATCGTGGTTTTTGATAACTGTTAGAGAGGGGTACGAATGGATTTAACGAGAGGATTCAACTGCAACTTCGATATGCTAACTTCTTTTGACTTCGCATAATGCGCCAGCATACGCCTACTGGACTTATTATTGCAAACGCAAATGCTGGGAATTAAATGAATGAATTGCAAGACTACGATTAAGGTGATCTTGGTTTACTTGGTAAATTCAGTGTGTCTTGCCATGCACGTTGCGCTGAATGCTATTTCCCTGCATCACCCTGATTTCAGCCTCTAGGTGACCCAATTTTTATGACCACTTGCGGTCAGTGCTTTCGATTTGTTTTTACAGCCAAGTGGTGGCACTCAATTGCCTGTAGCATCAGTCAAGAATCCGCCATTAGCAAGCCTTTTGCGCTGGCAAGTTTAGCTAATTACCGTGGCTGTAGACACAACTACCCGCCACCCTGATTGCAGAGCCACTCTCCCCCACCCGGCGGAGATGTGGGCGCCACGTGACCCGCCTTTGCTTAAGTGACATCCCCTTCTTCGCATGCCGTCTCAATGGGGAGGTCCTAACAGCCAAAACAAGATGCAGAGAAGTCGCTTTTGAAAGTCCGCTTCATAAGCAAGTTCGTTTTATGTGACACAACCACAGCAATAATATCAAAACAGCTAAAAAATGCAAAGGGATTTACTTTTGCGTATTTTTAAGAAACTCGTACATATTTTTTTGAAGGGGTGCCGTTACATCCTGCTAAAGTTCATCTACCCCAGATTTGGTGTAGAGAAGGTGCCAAACAGATTATTACCGATCGTATAATCGCCTCCGCGTAATACAGCAATGCATGAAGAAATGGTAGCTGCATCATGGAGACAATGGAGGCGCAGTAAACGTGGCTTAGTTGTCAGCGTCAGTGTCAAATGCAGCACACACAAGCATGGGATGATGGCGTTTAACTTAAGCTAACACCACTTTCTTGTTACCAGTCCTTTGTTCAGACTCAACGTGATCATGCTGCCCTTCCCTCATCTCCACTCTCTTCCCGCTCCGATTTATCAGTACCATCGCCATGCGGTGTGAGCCAACCCGCATCATTGCTTAGGTGAGGGCATACAGAGGCGACAATAAAAACTGGTACCCCCATTTGCTCTATGCAAAAACCGATTCGTGAATTATTGAAGACGAGAGGTAAAGATTCATACCTGCCTTCAAATGTGGCATCTCAAGTCCCCAGTCGAATTAAAGCATTTGTCCAACATACTCATTTCTAAGTTGCGGAAAAGAGAAAATACACAAAGTAATTTGCATCAATTATCTGGAAAATGGAAAAATTAGATAAGAGAGGAACTGGTGGAAAGAGGTAACTGGAAAAGAAACATGAAACAAAATTACTGGAGAAAGAAAAAGGTTTGAGGACTTGACACTTATTTAAAAGAATGACAGAGACTATTTACACGCAGCAGTTGCAGTAGCTGTCATAGTTTTACCCCCTGTACGAATCCGTTTGCCTTAATTATCATGGCAATAATTTTTCGTAACTTGCAATTAAATGAACAAATAGTATGGGATTTGCTAAGTTTTTTGGCCTTGTTTTAAAAAAATTGAGTGAAAGGGCAGTAGGAAGGAATGTCGAAAACAAATGGAATGCCTCTACCCGTGGTGTGTGTTTGGGAAGGTAACACTAACTTTGCACACAGACTATAATTAGAAGTCAGAATTTTACTAGCTCCACCAAAGCTTTGCTGAGACATCCGGACCTTGAAGAGGCGATTAAATTCACATTTACTGGTTTACAGTGAGCTGAGACTTACAGTTACATTTTCATAGCATAACTAAGGCGTGTTTCAAGGGTAATCAAATCCCCTTGGTTAAAAGTGTTAGGCAACCAGTGAGCACAACGAGACAGTTTGATGTTTCACTAGGTGAAATTTCTTTAAGTAATATACAGCAGTCGTAGGGACTGAATAACTGTGGCATGTCGTGTTAGCAGTAGTAAAAACTACGTTCTATTTAGAGTTCATTCTGCCATTTCAGTAAGGAATGACGCTCACATGCTTTATTATTTACGGTAGGAGAGGGAAGTCCGGTAAAACCGTAAGATTAAGCCACAATTTAAAGCGGATAATAAAATCCAGGCGTCAGGTATAATTAGTCGCTCATATGGACTAATCTGGAAAGATGCGACACGAAGTATTTTATCCATTTGAATTGGTGACACATTGTTCATCAAGGCTTTCCTTTTTCGCTTTATCTAGAAAAAAACGCACCTCGCAGGGTTCTGTGCTAGCTACACGAAAGTGCGATACCCAAAAAGAAATAAGTACGCGAACACGGAAATCCATGAGGTAAGGGAAGTGATCCCAGCGAAACAGAAATAGGGCATATGATTCCACCCAACCGTTTGCTGAACGAAACGTCGATGTTTGCATGATTTGACCCTCCCAAACGACACTTACACCCATCATTTGTCGGCGTTGGCAAGCCAACTAATGGATAAAAATAAATTACTTCCAATTAGCTAATTTATGGAGTGTGTTTTGAACGGTGAGGATCATCTGAATTTCAGAGGCAGTGCAAGTGAAAAAGTGAAACGTCCCCAAGGAGAAAGTAGGGAAAATTTTCGATGAACGTTGATATGCCAAAGTGTAATGGACTTGAATTCATTTTAAAAAAGACACTCATAAATTTGTCTAAATGTCGCCGAAAATCCAAAGAAACAATCTCAAGTGTTGTTAAAACATACGACAATAGGAAATTTTCTGTTGTCAATGGTACGCACTAATGTACCGAACCAACCACGAGGAAGCAGAGGAAGCTGGATCTTTTTACTTGGCATTAAAAGGCATCACTTTAAAGGAGAACATATTTAATGCGTCAGACAAGTATTTTGATTATAAAAGTTCTAGTCAGGTAAAATATTAAAAAAATGTGGAGTAACAAATGAAGGAACTACCAAGTCGATCTTTAACGGAGCCCTCTGGGGGTCCAAGTTATTGCTAAAGCCAAAAATGTAAAAGATTGCGCGATTTTAGGTTTTGTATTACCAGTTAATTATTTTGAACATCGGAAAGTTATGAAGAAGCGCTGAAAGCAAATGCCTGCCAAGTGCTGAACCTATCAATTCGGTAAGAAATTGTAATCATGTGTTGGTGATTCGTAGTGGGAGTTGTACAAGGCGGCAACACCCACAGCATTTATGTGTCTTTAAATCAAACATTGTAGAGACGTTTATAACTTGTGTGCTTCGTTGGTTGCAGCGATGTGAAAAAACGCATAATTCTAAAATATCGCTGAGCTACTTCAATGAAATATTTGCGTGCATGATAAAGTCGTTCGAAGACATAAATTTGGAAGGGAATTTTTCATTTTGACGTCGCAGGCAAATTTCCGCTTTCTATCAATCTAAACACTCGTAGCTTCCCGCCGCCGCCTTGAAGACGGAAGAAGGCGTAATACTGGGGTAGATTATATACCGTCAACACACAAAAGGGTGTGGGTGGGGAGGGCTACTAACACAGCCCGAAGGCCAGGCTGCCGGTGGGCGGTAGAATGGCGAAGCCCCGGCGTGGCCCCTTTAACAAAAGTGAGAGTTAAATAAAAGCCTTTTTATACGCTAATGGAAATGAGTGGTTAATTTAATCAACTTCGCTTAAGCAGCTATTTCAAGATGATTTACAGGGAAGCTTAAATTACAATGTGCGCATTTCAAGTCGTAGCTACAGAAAACACGGGCAAGTGAATGTTGACAGAACTACACCAACGCTGTACCTTTGTCCGCATACTCGGCGAGCAGTCATAGATGGCGACAGTTCACTTAGGCTACTCAGATTGTGACAAAAGGTCTTGGAGCTGTTCGGAGGCACAGAAGGGTAACAGTGATGCTCCAGTAGCCCATTTCCAGGCTAACTCAACCTTGAATGAGGGGAGGTGATGACATTAGCAGACCAGAATATGGCTTCGGTGAGACAAAAGTGGTGCGTAAGAGAATTTCGGATTGTTCCTATTTTTTGACAACCGTGTGTGTAAGTGGGACCGTTTCATCAAAAAGTAAGTCACAGCACTGGTTCAACTTCTGAATTTCATGATTTTAAAGTGCATACAAGTGGAAAAATCGTCTAAAAATTTAAAAAAAAAACACTCAGTGACAGCTTTTGTACTTTTTTTTTCTGATACGCTTAAACGCGAAACTTTACCTGATTTTTAGGAAAATAGCTAAAATGCCCATTTTACCGTCATTTACAAATTTCAGAATCAAAAAGTAATATAATAAACAGGTTGAAATAAGGATATTGCAAGATTACATAACTGCTACCATCACAGAATTTGTTGCTACAACAGTGAGGTTGAAATCATTTATAAACAACTACCTCAGTGTCCCTGAGACTAGTCTGACTGACCTTGGGTCATATGCCTATGGGGAAGCACCGGTTGATGGTCGTTTTGGGGTGAGATGGCCTCGTCTTGGAACTTAAGTGCTTAAACATTGCCGCAAATTACCAGAATCATAGTTCTCTCCATATAAAATGAACTAAATAAAGTTGTAGAAGTCAGTGCTCTTCTTTTGAGAGTTAACATTGCCGACTAGGGAAAACACAGACATACCTTCAGCCTCAACTCCACTCCATTTGTGGGAATTCACTTTGAAAGATTGGTAAATAAGTGTGAATTTTCGTACGGTGTCGGTGGCAAACCTTTGGCAGTCATGATACGTGGGGATGGTGTTTAAAAATGTCCTCTATTTGCTTTATTTTAGGGGGTAAAGTGAATGCGAATATAAAGAGCTGTCGAGAAATCACAGGAAACTGCTTTTTATTAAGTGTGAATTTTATACTTTGGTTGGCAAAATAATCCTTGGAAATGATCCGTTAAGTTAATCATGAGAAAAATATTTCACGGTACTAACTTAACCAGCGATGACTTTTGCCGCATTTTAGAATTCTCAAAGGGTGGTATCTTTTCCATAGGTAAAGATTCCGATGGCATTTCACATTACAGTTTGAAATGTGACCGTATTAAGGCTTAAATTAATTTACAAATGTCTTTGTCCACCAAGTCACGTACATAAAGATGAATGGGCTTGCTCTAGTAAATGAAATAGAGGGGGCATGGATCAGCCCTCATATAGGTTCTCACTGGACCACTTTGAGGAAAGTCAGCTATAGATGCAAAATCACATTTGGAATTTAAGATTAAATATAACTAACCAATTACTAGAAATCCTAAGTCGTCTTACTTGGGGCCTGCTATATATACAAAATGTGGAAAAAGCGCAAATTAGCATGGAAAGGCAATCCATTTGTTTAGGACATTCTTAGTTCGCTAAAGTAATACTGATCCTCTTATTATGTTAGGTAATGCGAGAATTTGCGAGTAACAAGCTTTTGGACTGCAAAAGTCTATGTCGGCGCATTCGTCCACCAACATAAGCACTTTAAAGTCAACAGGTAAATGTCACCTGAATAAAATCCTTCCCCATTTTTGGTTGGAAAGTCCCGGCATAAAGTACATCCGTACTTTTTCCTCATTCCAATCCACGGTGAGTGAAATAAGCCCTTGTCACGTAGTGGTCAATCCGAGGGCAGCTTTTAAATGCTACGGCTGAATTTGTGCCACCCGTTTCGTCATGACAGCGGCGGAGGACAACCGAAGTTGCACTAATGATAGTACTTGCTTCTCTTGTGAAATCTAGTTTTCTTCATTTAGCACTGATTCTCCAGGTACTGTTGTCTTCACTCTTAATCAAAACTTTTTTTGGTTAAATGAAACATTCATTATAGAAAGAAATGGTTATGATAATTGTTTGGAAATTCGGTTTACTTGTCTGATCTAAGGTACAGGGCCCTCATGTAGTTTGATTTTTCCAAAGGCTCGGATAATAAATCCCGTCCATTTACCTATTTGTCAGTTTCTTTTATGGGTTTTATTCTCCATGTTAGGCAACGACACGCTTTTTAAAACTTCCCATTCGTAAACCACAGAAAGCTCGGATTTTGCACTGATCTCCCTATTGTAGCACTTACACATGCCTGTGACACCATAACGTGATTCGTAAGACGTTTTTTTCAAATATAATGGAAATTACTGACTATAACCCCCACCCATTCTGTGGTGCTTGGATCCAAATTTCCCACTTTTATTTGTACTGGATGGCACTAGTGAAAGACACTATTTGCTTTCGCCTGTGAGTTGTTGCTACTCTGTAGGGTTGCCTGCTCACTTTGCTAAAACACGCCAAACTGAATAAATGCAGTTTCCTACTTGGACTTTTTGCCATTCCGTTCTAGTTCGCCGGTGAGATTGAGTTGTTTCCACTGAAACCGTGTAGTTTTATGAATAACAGCGTATAGTTAGTCAGTTTGCCAGTTGGTTTAGCAGTCTATCTATTCTAAGAAATTCAATGTTCACATGAGATAGCAGAAGAAACCCTAAACTAATGTGATCAAAATTATGTCCAAAGTGGGAAAGTGACAAGCTCTTGACAGATTAGTATTCATTTTTGTAATCGCCGAGGTAAAACATGCGCGGATCCGAGCATAACAACTTGACGTGCCTTACAGCCTTATTTATCCACCGGGTAAAATTGTTTCATCAGGTAATGAACCCTTTTCAACGTGTGCTTAAACATCCTTAAATACCTTGATGGAATACAAGCATACTTAGTTCTACTACTTTAAAAAAGCCTTCAAGTATCATTTCTATGTTGATTTTACTCACAAAATTGGGCAAACATTAAGCATGATAAATAATGCTAACATTTTTCTGTGCAAAATAAAAGAATGGCCTTAGCCACTAATTTAAGTGCATCATCCGGAGACTTCTCAGAAGACGAAAGAATACATAATACTGGGTTAGTATATGTATATTTGACGTACGGCATGGCTTGGGGCTACTGGCATCGCCCGAAGGCCATCCCACCCGGCGGAGGTACATCGGTGTAGGCCTTTATTGGCCCGTTACCAACGTAATGCAAAGCCCCTCTCCTCTTTTGAGCGTCGCTTGCGGCGAACTCTTTGGTCTACCTCCCGGAACAGTCATTACAATGTACTCCGTGCTGTACGGAAACACTCGCGAGCCAACCGTGCCAGTCATCATAACTGTATGCAACTAAGGAGGTACTTGATCACAAAGTCACTGATCCCTTTTGGTAATTCTACTAAATCTGGACCCTCATCCTGTACGAGAACTGTTTTGGGAGATGGAGGAATGTGATGGCCATTACGCTTGTCCATAGCTAGTTGTAGGAACACTGGCCTGAAAGTTGAGTCAATTAATAAAGGACGGGCCCCAAAATGGTTTCGTGGAGATGGGCTATTGTATTTACTCCTCATTGTCATCTTTTGTATTGCTTTAATGCCGCCCACCTATATCTATCTGGGTTTCATCCTGTTAGTGGAAAAGTAGAGGAGATGCCGTATGTTCACTTAGTTAACATCTTTACACATGTACGACAGGCAACTCTGTAACAAAAATTTATCAAATGGTTGATGGCTAGTGTCGCTTTAGTTGTTAATGTCTTTCCTGTAGAACTCGGGACTGGAATAGGTGCCGAAGGTAGGCGTTATTTTAAGCCTTTCTGTTGTAGGTCAACACCAATTCTTCCATCCGTAGCATATACACTTCCTCCAACCCAATAAGGCTCAACATCCAGCAATAGGAATCAGAATAGTTGTCACTTAAAATAGGGGTCCCTTTCCGCTGCCAACAATATTGCGCCACGAGACTTCCATTGCGAATTATGTATTGTTCACATACGGTAGGGCTTGTGGCTACTGGCTTGCTCCGGAGGCCGGCCCACCTGGCGAAGGCGCAATGGCGGTGGCCTCAAGAGGGCTATTACCAAAACCAAGAGTCAAACTAACAATTAACATATTACACGCACAACATCATAAAAAAAGATTTTGCATATTATGAAGCATCTTTTGATGGAGTATGCCATCTTAAATAGCTCTAATTCACAAGTTAATCAAAAGTACTAAAGGCACTTAGTGGGAAGTTGACGATACTTCAAACGATGGTAAAGCATAATATAAGTATGCTATTTTGGGTCATTTTGATGCTGCCACTTAAAGTTCTGATCTAGAATACAGGTAAATCATGTAGGAACGGAATGTAAAACTGATACAGCACGCCACTTTAGGGTCCTTTTGGCTTATTTCTGAATGTTTTAAATATCCGCAGAAGGTGGAGCAATAGTAGCACACTACTACATATGTAGAGAATATAAAAATCATTTGAGCCAATGCCTTATTACCGTAGATTCCCAGACCATAGCACTGGCAAAAGTAGCCTCACATTGGCTTAGATCATCTTGACACATAAATGCAAAATCATGTGACAAGTCTTAAAGTAATTATTCCTTACCCGAGTGAGTACATGAATCACTCTTAACCTTCACTTTTTCATCAACAATTGAGCGAGTCGTCGACGCCCTGTTTGCCGTAAAATAAAGTGACTGTATGCGCTTGGCACGTTTGGTTAAGCCAAACGCAGATCCGGAACAATTGGGAGCCGTCTGTATTTTGAAGTACACATTGACTGGAATTCCTTTAGTGTCATTTGCATTAAACTGATCTGCGCTGACATTTGCACAATCTGGTATAACTTCACAACAGTCGTATAGAGGCTTTTGATGAGTCACTAGACTGGAAAGTTACCCATAACACGGATCACCTTTGGGCGTCCCTGCAACCATTAAAAACAGGGAAGCGCTTCACCCGAGGCGCATACCATACCTACAGAAAAAATGTCTGATAAAGGTGTCCAGGTGTAATTAAAAACACTGGAATAACATGTATGTTCATAATTCACTTAAACTTATCAAGCGAACCTTTGAGTTTCAGGCATCATTTAATTGACCCATTGTAGTTGGACAGCTCAAATGAACTAGTTGCAAGTTCGTATTTTTCAAGCACCTGTCTTTATAATTTAGCTGTATTTCCCACTGATTTGGATTTCCTATTTCCTTATTCTTAATCATAAGACATTTCCAAGGCTATCCTCTTAGTTTAGTTCCATATTTACTTATGAGCATATCGAGTCCCTTATGCCCTAATCGTAATTTGGACGACAATAAGGTCGAATGCATTTCCATAATTCTTCTTAGGCGTAAGGCGTACCTCGAAAGTCTTCTACGAGGCAAATCTTTTGACCTCTTGCCTACTTAAACTTTGGATTTGTCACACCCATTCCTTAACTCCGAAGATTAATCCCCTATCCTTAGAGCACAATATAGAGCAGGATTGTGCCACAAATAGAGAATCACATGGCAAATTAAATACTCATGGGGAAAAAATAATCTCATTAAAGAATTTACAATAATATGGCTAACAGAAATCTTGACTTCGTATTTACTTTATTTTGTGGAGTCGTAATTTCATGAAAAATAATGCAAGTGACAGTTGTCCGGAAGTTCAAGTACTGACTCATCTTGGTAGGCAGATTGAAATATTGCCTTCTAAGATAGAAGCTAGCCTTTGAATAAACTTTTTAAGAAGAGGAAAAAATTGAAGAAATGCATCAGTTGATTTAAACTCTCACGTTTTATTCTTCACAAAAATGTAATTTAAGTACTATGTCGCTGTGGAGCAAAAAAACCCTATTGGAAAGATATAGCCTTGCTGGGTGGGGGTGAAATGTTCTAAAATGAAAAATAAAATTGTAAACCAGTCACTAAGTAATTAACACCTTAATACTTGAGTGAAAATTAGCATTTCGCATTAAGCATACAGATGTCGCCTATGTCGAATGCCAGACTTGATCATGTAGTTACTACATGCCGGTGCTTACAGTGACTCTGTAACGCCTTTACATAAATCAAACTTTTTTCACACAGAAAACGAAATAAAGGGTGCAATTACTGGATTCTTACAAGTCAGTAAGCAGCATGCTATCTGTAAATCACGTTAATTTCTTAATGAAATTGTACTTTTCCATGACCAATTGCCGGCTGGCAGTAAAAGTGGTCCATCACTTACACTGCCAACTTTTCTAGCAATAATGAATGCACTTTGACAGGAAAATAAAATAGCAGCGTAAATTAGGTTTATCAGCCTTATGGTCAAAGATCCCCATTTAACTCTTTGATTATCTGTTTAACTTTTCATTCTGGTTTCGAGGGCACTTCTACTGGACGGCATGACCCCAGGGCCATGCCGATAGGTCCCAGTCCTTCTAAACATTGACAAAACAAGTTCTACTTCTTTGAAGACAAAAGAAAACACGATACTCGGGCAGAATGTGTATTGTCGACCTACAGCAGGGCTTGGGGTCACTGCTATACCCCGAAGGCTAGGTCGTCCAATGAAAGTACGATGGCGGAGCACATAAATGGCCCCTTTACCAAAACGGAGGGTTAAACAAACAACAAACGTATCACATTGCATCTTCTTCCGACTTCAGTAATTGCTCGGGGACTACACTCATGCTATCTACTTATTCGGTCTTTGAAATCCCTGCATATTCCATTTTTATAATTAAGTGAGCAGCAGATATTAATTGCTAACTAAAGTAAAACTCTGAGGACCACCGAGTAAGGAGTACTGAAACGTAAGAAGTGAAATATCCTATTTTATACCAAATTAGCAATTTTCTTGGGGAGGAACAAATGTAATAGCATTAAGAGACCATTCGACATATAGATCAGTCGTTCTAATAAGAAACGAGCTTCTTAGATTTAAATAGACTCCTGATATGTAATGCTATTTTGAAGTATTTTATAGCGATTCCAATTTAAAAAATTAAAATGAGCCAATAATGAAAACTCCCTAGTTTGTAGCTTTAAACAATGTTCTACCGCAAAGTTTCTTGAAGAGGAAAAATACTAACAAAACTTCGATCTTATTGTAATTCTGATTTAAATCAGAACATATCAACAGCAAATTTTATGGAGATTACAATTTTTTACTGCAGATCTTTCCTTGATTGACACTACATAATCTAACAATAGTGAAATAATAGGAGGCTCGAAGGGAAAAAACTGGTGGATAGCACGTCCTCCAAGTCAGCTAGCCAAATCAACATTTAAATCGTCCAAGTACTTTTTAGGCGAAAGTCCAAATGCATGGTTCCATGCTTGAAAATAACGTTTTAGCTAACAGCTGATACTAAACTTTTCATGGAAATGTTGGGCATAACTTATTGCAACAAAATAAAGCAGTAAAGAGCAGAAAGAACGGGAGCATCTCATGCATTTGGGGAAATACAGTCACAACTGACGAGTGATGAGAAGTAGGGAGAAACATTTTGCATCGTGAAAGTGGAATTCCGAACTTTTTAATAAGATTAGTGCTATTTCGGGCTTGTCGGCGGTTCGATAACAGCTGACGAAGCACAGTTGGCACAGTGGAAGGTATGCTGTCGGCACGATTATTCATTCCGATGGCAAAGCAGTCGGCCTTCGCGTTGGGTTGGTAAGAGTGCATCCGGTGAAGTCAGGCGTACTGCCCCACCCATGGCATTATTTACAGGTAATATCACCTGAGTAGAACTTTGTAACCTCTTTGCTGACCCTTGTCAAGATTGGTTGTTGACACTCGAAGAGATAATGCAAGGTTCGCTTATCGTGGAGATTAGTTGGCTTTAATTATTTTATCCCGTCGCAGTGGGAAATACATTTAGTTTCAAGTGTGAATGCAATTACCAAGAAAGAAGTACTATTATAAAAAACCCCTTTTTTGATCTCTGAATGACAAATATTCTAGATAATGTTTAACTTGATTGGAATGTAAAGTTAGCACTTTGGCATGTATTTTCCAGAACTGACCTTTAAGCCAAGTTACTTTCATTGTGCTTAAATCAGCATATTTTGATCAATTGGTTGAAAGGAAAGCGTTTTCACATTTGGACTTTGGTTGCCTGCCAGGGATAATAAAGCCCCCAGCAGTTAAGACGGAATCTGTGACGTGCAACGCAGCTGCACGATGACGAATCATTAAAAATGTCACCTACTTTTCTAACCTTTTTACAGGAAAGGCTTGAAAAATTATTCTTCTGTTATGGCTTATGATTTAATCCCTACTTACTTATTTGACAGCTAAATACTCACTCAAAGCGGTATTTGGGATGGGGCAAACACAAAGGACAATCAGGTGCAGATAAAAAACACTACCTGAGATCATTTTTGGGAACCTCATTTCATATATGTGGCAAATAGCAGTAACTTCATGACTATTAGCCGTAGTTTCTCATGATTGCCTTTGTTCAACAAATTATTCAAGGTAACTACACGTACAACTAAGTAAGCTTGCACATCTGTTTGATTGATGGGACCATTAGAAACCCGTAAATTCCATAGATGCCTTGTTAGAATAAAGAAAGGCTGCCATATGTGGCCTTTTCTAGTTGTCTTTTACACATTTACATTTACTTTGCGGCATAGTTGCAGTGATGCGGTTCTGATGACCACCTAATTGAAAGCAGGTTAGTATAAAAACTTGCGGAATTCTTTCGGGGTTTTGTTTAATGTATGAGTATTTTACCATGTGGATTCCATTGCATGTGCAGCAAAAACCCTGTCTTACTTCTGTTTTCTTTCAAGTCGGAATGCCCAACTGCCTTTTGCATTAACGCCTACAAAATGTGGTAGTTTTTACTCATTCCAATGTTCATCAGTAAGCGCTGTGATTTAATGGCTCAACAAAAGCAATGATTAATGCACTTAGTCAAAATACAGATGGAATGCAACAGTAAGAAGCATGATTCCTTTAAGGTATTTCAAATGCCTCGCATTTTCCATTCCAATCAGTCATTGAAAAATTCAACTTACAGCAACACGGATACGGAGACCAAAAAGGGGGAGCAAGGAACAGGGCTGAAAGTGATTTACTTGCTTACTACTGCCTATTCGAATAATAAACTATTTATCTATTTGTTTTATTGTTGTGTTGCATCTTATTGGCCTCTCCAACGCCCTTATCCGTGAGGCCTGATTTATCCAAAGACCACTTGAACATGCAAATTAAATACGACTTAGTAGTGACAAGATTATTCGTACATTTAAGGAAAAATCAACAAATTGCAGAATATTTTAAGGCGTGCTAAAACTTACCCAAAAGAAGAATCCGGACCCACCTAACATGAATTTCCAATGTTGCAGCATTGGTATTTGTTTTAGACACATACTGAAAGACTGTGCTGGGAATTTCATTTAGTCTTCAAATAGCTTTTGAAATTTGATAACCGTGAGATCTTTGGACCACTATTTTCAGTGCCTATAATAAAATGCGAAACACCCTACCAACTTGATAAATGGCCATACCATTAACCTTTATTAGCTAAAAATGGGGATTTATTTAAATCGCTGGAATGTGAAAGGTATATTGGTGGTCTGTAACAGCGTTGATTTTATGAGACTCAGATCTATAACACTTGCGTTTGGCTTCTTCGTCTACTTTACGATAACTCTAGAGCACTTGTTAAAAAGATAAAGTCACCAAAATTCTGCCACAACAATGGAAGTTCTTTCAGTCACAAAGTAAGAGCACTGCACTGGCGCAATTCGTCCACAGCGCACTTGCGTCGTCGATATACTGCAGAATGACACTCCTCACAATAATTCGTTTGCTCATTTGGAAGATTTTGTGTAAAGTCCTGATTCAGTTAGCCTAATCCGTACTATGTTCTGAATTGTTTTCGACCCTACTTTGAATGAGCACCATAGGGCAATACACATATGCATAAAAAACCTTGCGCCGTTTTAAAGAATATCGCAGTATTCCGGTTCCTAGATTAAGCAAATCTGCTTTCAAGCAATTGTTAGGCCGAGTTAAATCTTTAACCAGATCAGTTGGGTCCACTACCATAGGATCGTCATAACACGAATAAATCCATTTGGTTTACGACATACTTTGACAGCCTAGTGACAGTGTAAGTGAATGCATGCATTTCTTGGCATTCATAGCGCGTCTTTTATGGCAAGGTGTACATGCTTTTTCGGGATTATAAAGTACGAAAAAAAATGCCTTGTTTTAGTTTTTTAAAAAAATGTGTTGGTAGTACGAGTACAGAAGCATGTCAACGTCTTGGATCGCGCGTATAATTTAAGCACTGCTAGTTTAATTTTTCTATAAAATAACGAAATATGCGGTCAAAATACAGTACACTTGCTGAATGGTTTATTCAGCATAAACTTACCCGAACACGGCGTTGAGTAATACATCTGAGAATTTTTGATGGACGACAAATTTACTAATTCTGCATACGACGGAAGATTACTAATGCACCCAAGATATTTCGACTTTGAAGACATTATGGTTTTGAGGCTCCCTGAGACCTCCCCGAAGACAAAATAAGACATAAACCTTCGGCAGGATATGTACTATCGACGTGCAGATGGGCTGGGCCTTTTAGTATAACCCGTGGGTCACGCTATGGAAACCGAGAGCTAAACAATCAACTAACGCATTACAGTTATTTTGATCTAGATTAAAATTACTTCAGTTGTGAGCTACTGAGACTAGAGGATATCAAATACTCTGAGATGGAACTACCCTGGAATCAGGACTGAATAAGGCATGAATAATAACAAATAAACGAGTTCATCTAAATAAAAGGCTTTAAATAGTCATGTGCGGATGTGCATCTGACCAGCAGCATTATCCAGCTTTTGCATTTCACTCACAATGCTTGAAAATAAAGTGGAATGTGCCCACTTTACATTGATATGTTTAACAGAAAAATATGTCCATATATCAGACTTGACTTGAAGTTAGCTACACTACCCCGGAATTTAACATCATATTTTAATTCAATAAAAAGAGGATTTAAAGGCACATGTTCACTACTGCATGCGACCAGTGTCGAGCCTTAAAAATGGTAATTTGTCGATAGACTGGGCACCGCTTTTCCCAAAAAAAGGGCCATGAGCAATAATTCACCCTCTAAATGCTGGCGCATAAGACCATGAAATTGAAAGTTCACGCTCTACCCAAAGTCTTGAATCTGATTTTTAAGAACTGTCTAAATAAGAGTGCCCATGGCTTATTTTCCCTAAAAAACTTATGCTTTAATAAGTGTGACCAAGTAGGATGGGCATAAATTCCTGTACATTTGATACGACCTTGAAATTCAATTATTAGTTTTGATCACCATGAGCTGTGTCCGAAAAAGTCATCCAAGCTCTAAAATTGATTGAACTTTGTCAAACCGTCTTATTTGGTTTTTAAAGCTCAGACAGCGGAGTTTTATAGCCTCCTGGCACTTTTTATAAAAATAGACTATTTTAAAGAAAAGTCATACCATAGCGACCAGTTGGAACAAGTGAAAACCACCCATATTAAATGCTAGATCGCATTCTCCTTAGCTAAAAGGTTAAACAAATAAACTAGGCTCATACATCTATAATGGGATGCAAATAATAACCTCCATAGTTTGCACTCCTGATGAAAGCCTCACTTAGGTAATTATATTGGAGATTCGCTCAATAATTTGGAGGGGAAGAAAGATTTATCAGCCAGATTATACTCAGCTCGCTGAGGCTTCCTTAAAGACGGAAGAAGGCGCGGTTCTATGGCAGAGTATGTATTGTCGACATACAGTAGGGCTTGGGGCTACTGGCGCAGCCCGGAGGCAAGGCTGCTCGGCAGAGCACCTAGGCTGACAGTTACCGAAACCGAGAGACAAACGAAAAATTAACGAATGACCGAAGGGGAAACGGATGGCTTCTTCCGATTTTAATCTAAAGGATTTTTACAACTTGCACCAAAATCGACAGACTCAGAGGGTTGGAATTAGAGTTAGTGAGTTTTCATTGCCACTGAGATTTAACTGAAGTTGAATTTTTAAATATATACTGCTGGTACACATTGAGGAATGACTTCCTTGGTAAAGACAGTACTTGTACTATTGTAAAGGTCTTTACACGCTTCTTTTCGAAGTCGCGCCGTATGACGCAGGCTACATCCACCGACTGTATGTTGGAACAAGGAAAAAATCTTTACACGAACGAATTTTGCTGCTCATTCCATTCCATGCATGAAAGGCCACATCGCAGTAAAACGAAAAGCATTTTCTACAATTGAACTACCTCGGGGGCAAATAACTATTTGACAGTTAAATTTGCAGACAAAGCCCCTTAGTCCTGTTCTGACAGTAACTAGGATGAAAAACCAGTGACATTTCACATTGTAATTACTTAAAATACTTAACGATAGCTACTTTATTAGTAAAACAATTCCCTAGATCAATGAAAAAAAAGAACTTCGAAGGTGACTTGAATAGCTAAGGCCAGTCCTTTTAAACAACATGTGGCTCAGGATGTACCGCAATCGTGCACTGTCTTTCCATCTTCCATTGCTCAACACATACTGAAAACGTATTAAATGTATGATATGACTTTTAACTTTGTGGTTCGTCTGAGCACTTACGCAGCATACTTCGTTCCTGGGCCTTTTATCAGAGGAACGCTGAGGTCAGATTGAAGGTGAATTAAAATGCAGCTCCCATGGTGTTTACCGGGGTGAAAAAGAAAGTCATTTCTGTCCATTATATCAGACTGCACATCTTATCTGGGGATGGATTACGAGAAGCTTAGGACTGGTTGAATTTCCATCAAAGCAGCAAACCTCGCAACGCTTCACAACATATAGGATATTTGAAAAGTCGAATTCTTCAGTTTTTCACGGGTAATGCAACGAAAGCCGGGAATTAAAAGCAGATTAGTAGAAAGAAGTGAACTGTATCAGCCTGTCAAGTATCTGTTAAATGTTTTCAAAAAACTGCTCAAATATATTGGAAACGGTAAATTTGCGCCAAGTCAGATAAAATGATGCTGGTGAAGCAGTGAAAGAAAGACAGGATTCCCTCAAAAAATCAGTCTTCTTACCGAAGTGCCACCCTAGGCAATCACGTGGTGAAACCAAATGTAAGCATTGAAACCTAAATTTATGTAAAATGAGTGGTTTTTAGAAAATGCTTTATTAACAAATATATCCTCAAATTCTAACCTACAGATAATCATCAGTACGTAAAGGATGCCATTCTGCGGCTGCCGTTTCAAAAGGAATCAAGATACTTCGGTCGTTTGATCGGTTTCCATGTGCGTTTAACGCATTATTGTAATACATTGGCTATTCGCTTGACTGGCGATTTTGGTAAAGGGATCACTGAGGTGCTCCGCCATTGTACCTTCGTCGGATGGGCTGACCTTTGGGCCATTCCAGTGACCCCAAACTCTAAGGTAGGGTGATAGTGCACAGTTTGCCTGAGTACAAAGTCTTCTTTCGTCCCTAGGGAAGTCTCGAGGCGTTGAATTGCTTACAGCAAGTAACGAACCCTATTTTAAAGGATGACACTCCTGATATCTACTGCTGGGTAATAAACTTTAGTAGGTTGGAAGAAGTGCATATGCTGTGGATGGGAAAATAGGCGACTAACCGCAACACAAGGTCTGAAAATGAAGTCTGGCTCTGGCAACTACCTCACTCCCGTGATCCGCAGGAATGTTATTAACAGCTGACAAAACAATAAATAAAAACCACTTAAAATTTCGGTATGGAGCTGTCCAACATACCTTTATGTAGATATCATTGTGTGGACTCGCGGAGCCTCCTTCATTTCTCTGTTAGTTGGATAAAGTCCAAATAGATATAGTTGGGCAGCACTGAAGTGCGAACAATGCGACACGGAGGAATATTTATGAAACCCTACCTCAAGGAACTATTATAAACTCCACCCCTTATTAAATGACTGCTTTTAGGCCGGTGTACCCTCGACCAGCGATGAACATGCATGATGGTTAGCACATTCCTTGGTCCCATCAATGCAGTTCCCAAACAGGACGAAGCTCCAGATCCAGCGGAATCGCCAAGAGGGACAGGTAACGTTGCTGTTAAGTATTTCCTCAGTTGCATGCGAATTTGATGACTGGCACGGTTAACTCGTGGGTGTTGCCATACAACACCGAGTACATCGTGATGGCCGACCCGGAGGGTAGACAAAGGGGAGCGCCAGGATGACTGTCATAAGTTGGTCTTTCGTTTAACTCTCAGCTTTCCTTGCAGGCCACTAAGGACCTACTCCAGTGTACCTTTGAAGGGTGGCCTGACCTCCGAGCCTTGCCAGTATCCCTAAGCCCTGCTCTATATCGAATACATATTCTGCCTAAGTGTTGGGCCTTCTTGCGGTGCTACCTTGTAACTTGAACCACTACAGCGAATTTTATACATAATTTAGAAATGATGTTTGTCCAAAATTTCGAATAGTGGTGGACCTGTTTTATCAGTTTTACCATTACAAACATAAAAATGTACGACTAACACCAAGTGAAGACATGAATACGGTAGAGGTAGTGGAATCTTTGAAGCCGAATGCAATGGAAAGAATTTGGAGGTGCAAACAAAAAACAGAAGGAAACACTTGAGACGAAAGAGCATAATGAGGTAATCTGGGTGGAAATCCCAAGTGCAATTAATCTAGTTTGGAACCTCATACACGAGTATAAATTTGCATAATCTGCCACAATTTATTTGAGGAAGTCAAGACTCACGAAGAAATGGGGCTGCATTTTCAGATTCTATTTCTAAGTGAAGTGCACTCAGCAAAAAAGTTAAAAAACCTGCAGATAAGTGTGGATATATTCAAGAAAATTGTAACAGGAAATTACAAGAATCTGAAAGAGCCCTTTTCACTAATTCGTGGTCTAAAACTCCAGATACCTCACCAAAATAATACAATTTGTAAAAATACATGGCTTTTGTGCAATGGTTTTCTTGGATTTTATAGCCTTGGTTATACCAGTTGCAAGATGATAGAAATGTCATTTTCATATTTTTCAGAACTTAAGAATCTCCCTTTTTGAAGAAACCCCAACGTCAAGTTCGATGCACCTGAGAAGTGGATTTTACGAGTTAGTGTCAGGTTTATCATCCAACACATTATACAGCCTGCGCACCGAGTGAGGGTGCCTTAAGGTTTAGCGGTACCAGCAAATGTCTTCCAATCAACACATTTAACAAGTCGCATTTTCTAGCCGTGTCAAGCGTGCGTACAATTCATCCCTACATGAAGTGGCAAGGATCTACTTTTACCACTTTTTTTAAAAGCATTTTACCCTATTTACCAGGACGACAATGTATTTTGGTTCCAAACGTTTCAAGCCTAGAGCTGCTATGACGGATCTTACTCTTGCACAATGCAGACGCGCTTTCATTCACGAGGCTGCTCCTCTTAACCACAGTACCAGCATGTTAGACTTTTATTTGTGTTTAGACATTGTCTGCCTATTTTCATGCAAAATGTACTTTACTTAAGCACTTAATCCTATCATTTAGCGCCCAATTTTTAAGCTACACTTTTTTATTGCCGTTTTTCGAACAATTTTACAATTAGGGAAAATTTACGCCTTATATCTGATAACCTACACTACTCATTTTTCCAAATGAGAAACGATTAGGAGGTATTAAAGTTTTCACTTTTTTGGTACAGGCACAGTACAATAGGTTTTTGGAGTTTTTATTACAAACAACTAGATAAATTAACAAATACAATCTTATTTAAGCTTCACAGTTTCAAATTCCCAAACTTTAACCAACTGGTAGAAAATGAGGGTGAGATGAAATTAGAGCTTCTAAAATTTGACGCCTTTTGAAGGATTACTTTAGGGATAGTGAAGTATTCTATCAGAAAGAGAGCTGTGCACATATTGCAGCATGGACAGGTTTCATGAGATAAGTGAAGCGTTCATAGACTGTCCTAAAGATGAAAGAAGACTCAACACTCGGACAAAATATGTGCTGACGTAAAGAAGAGCTTGGGGACTACTGGTATGGCCTAGTGGACAGGCCGTCTGGCGGAGGTAGAATAGCGGAGGCCCTCAGTGCTCCATTGCTAGAACCGAGGGTTTAATAAACAGTTAGAGCATTATGGTTACATTGTAAGCGTGTGTTACAGCATGAATTTGCCGTATATTGATATGCTAGGCACACTTGAATAATATAAATCGTAAATTCATGAATAATGTTTTATGTAGAAGTAAAAGCATATCTAATGCGGAATGCGAAAAGTGCTACCGCATGTCTTCCTTTCTAATATCCCCATCCATTCACTCATTTAGAAAGACATATAGTACAATGGCCTTTTGCTGTGGTATGCGGTATTTCAAAGCTTTCGTGCACAGAAAGGAATCTGTGCGTAAAAAGTTGTTTCTGCCAAGCCTTGCTTCTGAACTCGACTCCTCCTTTTGTAGATTACCGAATTAATTTGGCAAGCTATGTGATAGAGGTAGGAGGGAGTCCTCTCGACTGCAACCCCCCTGAATTCTACTACCTCAGGAAATTCTCAAAACATACATATTTAACTTGTCACTGATTGTCTTACTTTGTAAACGCCAGTATGTAGTTCATTTATAGTAGTGCAGCACCTCTACGCCTGTTGGAATTAGCAGCTACAAGTTTAAAGCTCAAATACTTCTTTCTGAGACAAAGTCATACTACTTGCATAACTTATGAACAGAAAAAGCAGTATTAAAGCATATCAAGAATGTTTTTGCCCTTTTAATTGATGTTGCAAAAAGAAAGTCGAGTTTCAGATCCAAATTTATTTAGGAATACTCTCAAAGATGAGGTCTGTAAACAGTCTCGTCGCAACCAGCTTAAATAATATGCTTCACCGATACAAAAAGTAACTGCGTCCTGCAAAATCAGATGACCAGGATTGAAATGAAATTGCCGGTTGGTTACTTTGTGGGACTTTGCGGTAAAGTCTGCGTGGGATAGTGCAGGAATACCTATAATTGAAAAAAGACCAAGCAGGCATGCATAAAGCGGAGGAATTTTCAAAAAATTCTACTAAAATTGGTATTAAAGGCAATGGAAAAAATAGAACTATTGGAAAAGGCTTATGCTTCTATTCAGTTTTCATTAATCAAATCTTAGTTAAAGAATTTTATCTCCGAACCTATTGATAAAAACTATGATGGAAAAATTTCAATTTAAACCCAATGGGGAAATATTTGTGCGTTTCAAAAAAATGCAATTCTTTACTGATGGCATTTATAAATGCGTCTGCATCTCCTTAAGATGAATGCGGGAAAATACCTAATTCCACTAAGAATAATCAAACAATGAGTCTAGACATCCGTGCTGAACCTACTACTCTTCAGTTGAAGGGGCTGCTCTCTCTTTGGGTGAGGCTACACCATTGTCAAGAGCAAGGTCTTCCGCCTCGAGGATCCACGGATGTTGGAGTGCCTCACATGCGGTCATTCGTTCCGCCGGGTCCCAACGCAGGCACCGGGACAGGAAGTCCAGCAGCTTAGGCTCAGTGTCTTCTTCACCAAGAGAATTCTTCATAAGGATCTCTAGAGTGAGAGCACCTGGATCTGCCCGATTCATCCGTTTGGGATGGTGATAATCCTGATTTTTAAAATTAAAGCAAAGTCAATCCTTATATAGATATCAAAGTGTTATACGTAATAGTATTGGTGACATAGTAACAAGTGAGTAACAATCATACATATTTCTGCTTATTTTAAGACCATAAAGCAAACAGTAATTGTCCTGTAACACAATCTGGACCATAAGTTAGGACGAATTTTGAGTAAATAATCATTAAAATGCCTAAAGGCAACTTCGTTGAATGAACCGAAAAGAAATGGTTTTAACCAATATTGGTACTTGGCGTTGCCATTTGCTTTCTTTGACTTCTTGCGCCATAAACCGAGTTAAAGATTGCATCAAACGGAGTTCCGAAGAATCGACATGGCAGTAAATTGCCTAGGCTGAAATATCAGCAGACTGAAATGACTTGAAACTTCTCGAAGGATTATTAATAGAAAACCTTCTTAAAATACCACTGCTTTTAAATGCTCTAGTGTGGCAAAAAATCGGTGTTCTACGGTTTAATTCAAAGAAGGATCCAAACTAAGTTTGATTTCATGTATGGCTGCAAAGTGTCAACATATTTATGCGAACTTTGGAAAAGTAGTCGAATGTTGGGCGGGGAAAGCTTCATCAACACGACAGAAGAGAAACATTTGACATTCGGTTGTGATTCACACGCTGGAAACCGGAACAAAAGCTACAGTATTCTAACAAGAGGTGACTTAATCCCACCAAGATACCAAATCAGCACAGTTTTGCGTCTTCACCAGTGGAACACTTTAGTAACAAAATGCCTTCGTACAGTGTTATCAAGCAATTCACGTCAATCTCTATTTGAAATGTATTGCATCTATAGAAAACAGCCCTATTAAAATTACTTTACTCAACAGTTTGGCAGACTGATTTGCTTGGTATGAGGAACTTTAGGCATTAAAATTACTTCGACACCAAATAAGCTAAAAAAGTTGTGCTACGGAAAACAATGACATTGAAATGAAACTAAACACTAAGATTTTATTTTGTCCTCTGTTACCACTACAGCAGTTTCATTACCTATAACAAGTTTCTAACGAAATTATTCCTATTTTGATATCTTTGTTAGATTATTTAGCATTTCTTTTAATGTGCTACTACTCCAGATTGCAACTCGTGTTTCCCCTGTTTACGATGCATGATTAGACAAAACAGATGGATTTGCCTTAAAGGTACTAGGGTTCAAACTTGCCAAATTGTTTACAGTTAAATTAGGTCAGACACTGCAGAACAGTTGAGCCACTCCCGACTTTTGTGGGACGGCCTTTCATCGTTTATGCCTTTCTGCTTTTTCCGCTTGTCGTAAAACTCACTTTCCTCCTGATTGATGTCGACTATCCCAGTAAGTTTAGAATTGTAGAAGTTGGAACAGAATCTTACATGTGGTGGTAACTTATATCTGCATAAGTACATCAGCTAACTCCTCTAGGGATCGCCGAAATACGCGCGAAAAACACAGCGTTGAAACTCGAACGGGGATTGAAGTCAGGTACTGTGATTTGGGTGCAGTGTGCGGAAGTTTAGGTGAATTCGAAAAAGTCACTGTTAAACAACAGCATACCGAAATATCAGAAAATAAGAATAGTTAGCTTGTACCATTTGTTTGAGTTCCATAATAAATCCACTAATGAGGGAAATTTGTTCGGAATCTTAAATTGATTGAAAACTTATTCGCAAAGAGCCTAGATATTTTATTAATTTCCTAAAGCGAAAGTGGTGATTGTGGGTTGAATCATGACGAAACCCCAGAAATTGCGTTTAGGTAAAAAGTATTGAGGATGCTTACTGCCATTGTCATTGATGCAATTGTCGTTTAATGAACATGGCGTATTGCTCCTCCAAATGGTCTCCAACTCTTAAGGTATTAGTGAACAAGATTTCATCTCGAGTCCTCTTTGAGAAAGCCACTGCAACTAATTAAAATCAGGCGCATTCATGAGAGGCCACAAATGGAAGCCAAGCTTTTGAAACCTGTAGTTTTGCAACCACATAATTGTTTCATGAGACTCGAAAAAACTGCATACAATCGGTAAAATTCCGGGTAATCGCAAGCAAATTCTACTCTACTCTTGAGTAGATTATAGGGAATATCAAAAGAAAGTGGATTGTAAATCCAAACTACGCAATACACTGATACTGCATTTCGTTCTCAGGTGTGCCATGTAAAGCTGAACCGCTAAAATATTATTTACTGTCGCCACACTTCAGGACATACTCAAGGTATTTTCACAAAAATACCTGATGTTCAAGTTGCTCTGCTCTTTCGGCGAGGTATCGTGGTACACCATCAGCGGTGAAGAAGTGATGCAGCCTTCGTATTTTTCGCATAATACTAGCTGGTGGAAGACCGAGAACTTCCATTATGCAGGCAATCTGATCCTGTTCATTTTCTCCAGGAAAAAGTGGGGAGCCTATAAGTACGAGAAAAAAGATACATAATTACTGGTGATTTGCAGCATAAGCTGTCGTTGTTATTTGCGCCACCCTTCAACATCAGTGTGCCCAAGACTGTCGATAGACATTCACTTTTCTGGTTAAACTTAACGTAGTATTAAGTGAAAATATTATTTTCTGAGTGTTTTTTTTTCATCATCCTCGCCTGATTTGATTCGCGATCAAACTCCAAACCCACTTTTTAGAAGGCATGGCCATAAATGAATAGTTACCTGTCAAAAGTTCTGCAGCTATACAACCAAGACTCCATATATCGATTGGTGCCTCGTACTCACTGCCAAAGATAACTTCCGGAGCCCTGTAAAATCTTGACTGTATGTAGGCGTAAGCATTTTGCCCAATATAACAACTTGAACCAAAATCAATGACCTTTACGTTGGTGTAACCACACCGCTCCAAAAGAATATTCTCGGGCTTCAGGTCACAATGGATAACTTTGTTTCTGAAAGGCAGATATGAAAAAGGTAACTTCCAGATTAAGTATTGGTAAGTTATAAAGTGCTTATAAAGTCTGAGTGCAGTAAAGCAAAAAATAAAATTATGCACTGATTTTTTTGTCGGAATAATTTTGGGGGCTAGATGTTTAAACTCACCTATGTAGAAATTTGAGGCAATTGAGGATACATCGAACAAACTTCCGAACCAACCTTGGAGCAAAGCCTCGGTAATTATTGCGATGTATTAACTGGAACAAATTTACGCTCAATAAGTCAAAAACCATAAATGTGCAATCCGATGTTAAAAAATGATTGTTCAAGTGGAGAAAGTTGTACTCATCATTCGCATCCTGTTGCGATAAAGCCAATAAAATTGCAATTTCTTCATCTGCGAGTTTTCTAAAGTTCGATATGTCCTTAATGCATTTCAGGGCACAAAGTTTTCCTGTTTGATTGTCCATTGCTTTGTAAACCTTTCCAAAGCTACCTCTGCCTATCTCTTGAACTATTTGATATCGATTGCCTATCACATCGCCCTTTCGGAATGCGTCATCATTCAACCGGTCATCAAAAGAAGTCTTTACATGTGTACGAGGCGCATGATGAAAATTGTCGAAAAGGGAATTATGTAATGTTGAACTACTACTGTCTTTTAGGCAATCCTGTGTAACTGACGAATCCCCAGAAGTATTTCGAAAAGGTTTTGAATTACGCCAATGGTAGGGCCGGTTAGCATAACTGAAAGACTCTCGATGTGGTGAGTATTTGTGCAAACTAAATGCGCTTCCGGATACAGGCAAGTTTTTTGAAACTCCATAACATGGCGCACGCAGGTGTTCGTAGATTGAATCCCTTGAATGGGATAGGTGTGATGCAGATTCCATCTCGGGCTGAGAACCTGTCCTCTTGTTGTATATGCCTCCAACGGCGTATTTAGGACTGTACTTCAATAAAGCTGAGTGGTTATTCTGATAAACGAAAAAGGGTGTCGTATCAACAGAATGAGAGAAACGTCTTGATGTTCGTAATGCATTTCTCCAGTTGGACCCAATCTATTGTAGGAAAAAAAGTGAAAAAACCTTATTGGAACAAATACCTTGTTTTGAGAATCGATAGGATGATTACCATAACGGGAATTCACTAAGACATCATTGCTCCAGGCACCAAGAGAGGTTTCGTAATTTCGATTCAAAGTAGCTTTAGAATAATTCGGAGGTCTTCGTGTACGATATCCGTACTTAGATAAGGTAGAGGAAGGGTTATAGCAGTTCTGTGAAACTGGTAAGTTAACGGCTGGTACAGCAACGTAGGCCATATTGAGACTTCTCTGATTGCACTAGGGTCAACCCACTCGAAATCTCACCAAAAGTAACAGAGGACTGTATAAGACCAATGCACGCGGGTGCCAAGCCCCGCTGTCATGGCCAATAAAAACTGTCCGTGGGCAATTGTCAAGGTCAAAGCGAAGAATTTTAAAAGTTAAAATGCACACCAGCTTTTTAAGACTTATAAGGCAATTTATAGCAGTCGAAGTGGCACACAAACTCCACAAGTCAGTTAGAATCAGGTCATTTTTCCAAAGACTATTTTGGTGAAGAAAAATAAACTGGTTATTTTAAATAAATTATGGAAATTTTCAGACATTTCACTTATCACTCTTAACCTTCCAGTTATCATAATTACGTTTGATTTCGAAAAAAACATTTGAATGGGATAAATTACTGCGTGGTGTTTTGATCACAGAACTTACCCTCATGTAATCCCACTCTGGCTCCCCTAGTCTCCCCGTAGTCGTAACAAGCCGAAGTAGTGCAAAAGAACACTTACTGCAAACACACGAGAGAGCCAAAATGTCACAGCTATGGCCTTCAGGAGCTCATATGCTAATGAAGTTGAATAAAATATCAAATTGCTGCACCTACATCCTGGGTGATCTCCAACGGTGGCCATGACTCGCCACCACCAGTGTACTAGGGTATAATACTGCTCCACTGGCGTTAAAATATATCTCTACCTCCTAAAACCTATTACGAACCCCGTCATTCAGCGCTACTCCTTCAAAACCCCCTCCTTTTGATCAAAAAGTGCTCAATGAGTATTCACTCCAACACCGATACTTGAAGAGAAAAACCATCATTGTCACGGGATTCCCACCACTCAATCACTGGCCCAAACAATCCCTGGGTTAACCTCAACTTCGGCAGTATTTCATGATACCGCCCATGTAGTAGTGAAACCACTATTTATAAGCCGATTGTATTGATTTGCACAAAATTTACATGGACACACTTAGATTCCCACAAAACAACGTTAGTACACGAAGATGACTCAACAAAGTCTTGCCATAATAGAATAGAAAAGCAAGTAAACAAATCAGACGAGACTGTACTGATCCACTCCACGCTTCAGGAGTGCCCCAATATTGTTCAAGTTGTCAATAAGGATGCTCAAAGTGCCGCCTGGGGTACAACGCTGGTAGAGAATGCTATCATCACCAGAGAGACCGATTTGCGCTGCGATGCCGGCGATCTCCTGAGTCGTAAAGATACGACTCGCACCCGGCCGAGAGGCTTCGCGCTAAACCATTGGCAATTAACATTGAATTCTAGTCCAAAAAAGATGAGGGAGGAATGGGGGAGCAGTCACTCACATGCAAAGCAGAAAGGAGACACTTAGTGGCTGCAACACCTGTAGCGGACGCGTTCTTGCGCTTCTTCGTTGATACGAAGCTAGCCGAAATGGCACCGTTTAAACCTGGGGACTGGGATGTGCCGTATCCCGTCTCTAACATGAGATCACACACGTCTCGTGCGTCCTAGGGGGAATTCACAATAGAATTATTACTCATTTATGCGGCGAGTGGGTAGGTGGAGATAAGAAAAGAATTTCTTACCTGTTTAGTAATCTCTTCACGCAGTTCAGCTCGAGCTCGGGCTGATGACAAACGGATGAGCGACTCCAATTGACGAATTGTCACCTGAAATAGGTCGTTGTCCTCTATCTTACGCTTTCGCAACTTGAGATAAAAATCGTGGATAAACTGAGCTGCCTCCTGAGTCAACCTTAGATACGTGAAAAGAGGTGTCACAGACCAGTACAGTGTAATATTGAAATAATACCCAACACCAGGTGACCAAAAATTTATGTATATTTAGGAATAGTAGGACTGCAATGACTTGCTATCACTTGCTGGGACTTCTAAAATGCGGTCGTTTATCTACACTAGCTATGCGTCAATCTATCAGTACGTTGTCTCTTATTTCAGTCTCTACCGTTTTCCTCCTATTTTGAATCCTCATTTCATGAAATGCCGTTTGATCCTAATGAATGTGATTTAAGCATGTCTGCTTTACGATCCGAGTTTGGCTCAGCCCCAAAACTTGTTGTATTGCATCTGGAGAAGGTGCGATGGCAAAATCTATTGTCCAGAGAGTATTTAAAAGGCCGATTCTGTTACGAATCGCTCAGGGAGGAGTGTATCGTATTCAAAAAATCTCCTACTCTAGGTCATTAGGAAGACTACATTAGTTAGAGACTAGGGTGTCGATAACTTTCAGTAGAGATTAAAGGGGGTGATGAAACGGTTTGCTTACAGCTGAACCAACTGAGAAGCGAAGATTGAGATGGGTCCTGTGCCACGCATTGAAAGTCGATCGCAAGCTTTAAAGATTGCTCATTTGTTCGCTTATTTTACATACGTTATTTGCTGCCTAAGGAATGGTGAGAAATGGGTCTAAAATTCAACCACTTCTACGGCACGCATTATTGCAACCCCACGAGACTGCTTTGCGTGCGACAGGCTGCAGGCAGTGTTCTACTGTAAATTTTTCACTAACTAAAGGCCAAGTGGCGGTTACGGCTGAGATCTATATATCCACTTGATTAAACCTAAGGACAAATCCACCTTCGGAAGCATCCAGGACTATTCAGTCAGCATTGGTGAGTCTTATCTCAGTTTTACAAAAAAGTACAAGACCTCGTACACAACAAAACAAAAACTGGCCTCTAAGATTTGCATTTCATGATGAGATAGGAGGAAGTGCTGTCCCATTGTCGCCTTTCATTGACATTAGCCAATCACATGCCAAATAGACAGTTAGGGAAAAAAATTGAGGCGGAAACGAAAGTAACCAGAGCTAGGTTGTTTGCTCCTAGAGACAAAATAGTCCATAAAAGTGGGATTTGCGGCAAAATCTAGTCTCTTTAAGAATGGGTCATAAAATGCAATAGTGATTGCTAAAAGGATAGCTTGAGAGGTTTACTGTAGTTATTTAATTTTTAGTAATGGAAGAAAACAAGAACTTTGGCTGCCTTATAGTTTCACTTATTTCAAAAGCTTTCAGCACTTATTTCAGTTGATAGCTATTTGATGCCTCCGATTGCAACAAAACAAGTCTAAAAATACTCATTTTCAAAGCATTCCCAAGGATAGATAAAGGCAGCGTCAATTTGCTCTGTGGCTAAACAATTAACCAAGTGGACATACCCTATGTACACAAAAAACTGCTACTAGCATTGCATGGGTTGAACAACGACTGACCTAGGGTGAACATAGGCCCTTGCATAGGTGATGTACTTTCGAAGGAGGTGAGGAGGGATGAGTCGTCGGTTGCTAGTTCCAATGCGTAAACGGTTCTCAAGGGGCAAATTGTCGCAATTTGCACCGCTGTCAGATTCATTCAGAGTGACAGAGAAGTTTATGGTATCGATGCCGTCCCCTTTCATACGCTGGCCCATGTGTAGCGCCAGAACGTGCTCTGATAAACGTCGGTCGAGGTTCTCGGATGGCCGATCCGGCAAAATGAAGATCAAATCGAATCTAGGGGTGAGCCAACATTTCAAAAGGTCTAGAACTCACTAGACAGTTGACATCTTAGCCACTTTGCTAGTCAAAAACCAATGTCTCTGTGTATGCGTTAGTATAAAGCTATGCCAGATTGAAAAACCAGGTAATATCCAGGATAATTGAAAACACGAATTAACAGGAGAATACCATCAGATTTAAAACTAGCCGAATACGAAATCAGACCAGTAATCCACGCCCACGGGTTTTATCAAAGAGGAAGATAGAAATGAAAAGTTACCGTGAGATGAGAGATCTTGAAATGCGAACATTTTCGTAGATGGTCTTGGAGGAGTCGTAATGCCCAACAACAGGGTTAGCAGCAGCAAGGACAGAAGTGCGAGCTGCCAAATTGCAGACGTAGCCACCACGCGCCACAGAAACTGTCTGCTGCTCCAAGACTTCCAGAAGTGCCGCCGGATCGCAAGAGATCTTATCAAACTCGTCGATGCAGCAGATGCCCTGGAGGGTATCGTTTCATGGTATGTAGGCAATAAGACAGATGGAGAAAGGCGCTATCATATCTCAACCCATTGAGGAGTGCTAAAAACTCACAGCTCATGTGCAAGTAAGAATGAACGAGAGGCTACCTGATCAGCGAGTACAAGAGCTCCTGCCTCCAGGCCGAAGGACGAATTGTCTCGACAGGCACTCACCGTCAGACCGGCAGCTGATGTGGTGTTGCCGCAAACGTAGACAGCTCGAGGCGCCACACTGGCGGCTGCCCTTAGCAACTGACTTTTTCCAATGCCCGGATCACCTAAGATATTTAGGAAATAACATCTGACCATCAATACAACAGACTTTTGATATTGAATAATGTAAAATATGCGAACAGTAACCGGTAACCAGATACACCCCACTCTCCTTGGAATCAGATTGAAATGGCTCGTCAAAACGGAAAATGCACTCAACAATAAAAAAGGACTAGTTACCCACGAGGAGAACGTGTGAGGAACAACGCCGTACAAATGCATCCTCACTAATCGTCAAGGCACCAGGTGGGGCTGTTGCAATCTCTACGCTCAAGGTATCGCTGACCCTCTCGCCCTCGTCATCCGAGGACATAGATAAGTCTGGGGACTTCTCACCGGTTTTTTGTGAAGATTGCACCCGGAGACCCCAAGAATTTGCCGATCCACCGAAAGCGGCTAGCAAAATGGCCATCTTGACAAGTTCTCGACCGCAGATTGAGGGACAGAAGGAAGTAATGAGAAGGTTGAAGAGATTTGACTCCTCTGCAATTCCGCGAATTGCATATAGGTCACTTACTGAAAAGTGAGCATCTGAGGAATAGAAATGCGGGGATGCATTTTAGGTGCGCAGAAAAGCAGAAAACCCATGAAGCTACTGACAAGATAGGAAATATTACCCGCAATTTGGATGTCATTCACACTACTCAGGTTCTTCGCAGCAATTTCCTCGTTGGTGCAAGAATCCTGATGCCGAGTAGTGAGGCATTGTGTTACTTTGGTACAGTCACTGCCTTCGCCCGCACGGCTAAAGATTCTCGTCAGATTGTTCACGCGTAGGCAGAGGTTGAAAACATTGGTCCTACTGCCAGACGCCTCCTGTGTAGAACTGAATGGACGGCGAACCCCAGCAGAATAAAGGGAGGTAGCATCGGAGGTGGCTGAAAGGAGACTAACTATGCCGCAAACGTGGACGAAATCACCAGGTACACAGGCGTCAACAAGGTCTCGATCAACGAAACAGATGAGGTTATGTGGAACCCGGCCAGTCGTTGACTGATGGTTCGAACAATTTTCATCTTCATCAGATTCTTGTAGGAGCACTATCTGAGTAAGGGATGTATTAAAATTTGTTTAAATTCAAATAACTTGAGGAGGCATCCGATAACAAATAAGACCTACTTGCGTATCGATGACTAGTGTGGATGGTGAAGAGAAGAAAGGATAAAATATTTTTGAACGACAACCTTTTGTCGGACACTTTGTCGGATTAACAAAACACCCGGTCTCTTCAAGCACTACAACCTGTTCACTTTCACAAAGTGCACACCGAAAGCAGAGTCTGCAACAAAGTGGTCGAATCTGTAATTCTAAAAAATGCGCAAAAGTTACAACAAGAGCTCACCGATCCAAGTCTAGCAACTGTTGCACGAAGAGAGACAAGATTTCCAAGATGATGTGCTCTCAAACTGCGCATCGGAATTAAGAGATGATGATTCACTAAACGGGCAGCTATGTAAGGCAGCTTCGCTTCCTCATTAGGACTAACTACAATAAAACCGAAGACAAACTGTGATGAATGACTCTGATAAGCAAATAAAAGTTGAAATCACTAACAAGGATCTGCATAGATACCATACAACTTTTTGGTGGCTACCGTATGAACGGCGAGCCCAAGCGATGAGAGTAGCTGTTTGGCGTCAAACATCTGCTTGGCGTCGGGTTCAGGAGGCCAGCCAGATATCTCTCTTGCCAACAACGATGACGATTTAAGCGATTCAAAGTCAACGTTAATGCATGAACACTCTTCCACAGCTGTCCAATTGATTTGGGAGAATGTAGGAGTGGTATCGGGTGTCTCCGAGAGACACTCTGTTTCAATGAAGTCGACAAGAATCTGTGCAAATATGCGAGTAATCAAGGGCTTACTTTGGTATATTTTGCCGCAGTGCTGTCAGACTCAAAGGTTAACCCTGGAAAGTATAACAGCCACCCAGGATACGGGGAGGATTTAGGACATGCAGCAAGTAAAACTGGTTCCTTATTCAAAACAGATGGACCATCCAGAACCAAAGATGAATTGGTGCTCGGCCTACAAACTTGCGTAGAGTTGGAAGAGCCCCTATAGACGCCGCGACGGCGAAGACGCCAAAAGTTGCTCCTTTTGCTCGAGTTTGGCTTTCAATAAAAAAGCATTATTTACGGGAAGCACACATCCGGTGTATAAAATCAGTGAGCTACTGAGACTATACAAGGTTTCAACATTCAGCACACACGACCATGCAAAGACAAAACAGCATGCGAGAGCACCTGCAAACATCGGGAGCATACAAGGTGAGCATCTTTAATACATTAGATGAGACCTCAGCGGATAATGTGCATCTGCCGCTCTCTACCAGAAAGAAACGACAGCAGCTCAGGCTGTCGGCTCATAAAGTAGCATCCAAACCATTGCTTTTACTTTCAATGAAATCAGACTTAAATAACTAAGGGATACGCAACCATTTTGCATACAGAAAATAACTTTGAAGCAAAAAAGTTGTTTAAGACATTTGGACACCGAATGTGCACCAAATTACCCCATAATGGCTCACCATAATAAAACATCAAATACCCAGACACGATGTTTGTGTTATCGAGACGGCAGCCAACCAAACACAAGAAGAACGGATCCATTTTAGCAGCATTAAACAAACTTGTGCATTGGAGTCCAGGGCTTAGTTGCGAGTTTATTCAGTTTAAAAATCTATTACATTAATTGGTTCTTTTAAAGAAGTGCGGGAAAGATCAGACTTTACGTCTTTTAAACTACTGATTGCTGTAGTATCTCATCACACTGTGTCAAATTTGCAATGATAATTCCAGGTAAATATTGTATACTCTGCATGTTTAAGCAAGCCATGTTTTTGACTCGAGTCCCTATGGCAGCTACCCGTATCTACGTTGCCAAAAAAGGTCCAGTGACTTAATTTTTCTTTTAACTGTGGGTCAATCAATCCCGACACTCCAGACCACGCAGACTGTACTTCCACTCTGTGACACAGCCCTCGTATCACGCCACCGACTTCCTGGCCGTCTTGCACACCAGCAGCACATATTCCTTTATGATACAGTGGCTTATTACACCTTTGAAAGGCCCTGGGCGCTACATCAGTTGGGGCGACATGCAGACATAGGGTCTCTTCTGCGCTGCTAATGCCAGCAGTGGGTTTGTAAATCTGTGAAAGTATTTAATGGCTTGGTCAAGAATGACTTCCACCTTCTCCAATTACCCTGACCCTACGTTATGTAAGCAGGCTATTGACATCTGAAGCGACACCAGACTTGAACAGCTTGGAAAAGCTCATTATGGAGTTGTAAACGGTACTTAGAATAACGACGTTAACTACGAGAAGTGACATTTCCACGTGCCTACCAGCTGAGCGGAACTCAAGTAGACAGGTGGGCAGGGTGCACCAGAATGGAGACAGAGCCAGGAGAGAGATGAAGAACACTGACCTCACCAAGTTGTTTCAAATCCTTTTGTATCTTCAATGGTCCCGCTTTTAGTTTAATACTCTTAGGGGCCAGAGATTGGAAACTAAATCGTCCTCATTGTAAAGCAGTACGAAGACAGTACACTCCTCCCTAACCGCGAGTTCAAAGACTAAAAGGTAACGAAAACCCAGACATCTTCTCACATATAAGAAAATTCCCCACCCTGAAGTGCAAAGTGTGATGTGATTGAGAACGCAAATTGACTGGGGAGAGTCAATGTAGTGATCCAATACTTTGATCATATTAGCCTATTCAAGCACTGCAGTCTTAGTAGACTGTACTTTTACTCCGAAACGCGGTCCTTGGGGCACGCTAATAGTCTCCCAGCTCTTCCGAGTTTTAGTAACACACATCCTTCCATGCTACTTTGGCATAGGATGAATTTGGGGCTTTACTAAATCCCACAACTAACTTAGCATAGATTCCATTGTTCTTCGATTTCAGAATCATTCCGTAGTCACCACCCAAACGTACTGCACTGTGATTACAACTAAAAAACAGTACAAAAGACCATAGAACACCACACGTTCTAAGTTCCCTATTATTCTTTTACTCCGATGGGAAAAAAAACATCAACTGAAGACAGCGTAAAGTGCCAAATGAACATGAGGTATGCGCCCCGTTTCGAGATTGACTAACAAACTCAGCCTTTTGCTCACAAAGCGATTTAATGCCAGCGGTTAGGATACCTTGTCTCACTGACCCCTCGATGAACGGCAAATAGGAGTTGGCTAACTCAAATTAGCCACATTTAAATAAGGAATAGGCTAGATTTCACAATAAATGTTTCATATCGAAAGGCGATGACTACTGCGTGACCGACATCGCTTGGTGCCTTTTTTGTTTTTATTATCGAGTATCCCTAGGCCGCTTCGATACGCATCAAAGTAGTCAGTCAAGAGTGCTACTATACTCTGAGAACCAGAAAACTCACCCAAACTGATAGCGCGCTATTTGTAAGGCTCCAGGTGGATTGTGCGTAGGCTGACGTTCGGGTCTACCGTCTGAATGCACGCACACGGACCAATCGTGAGGATAGCGACAAGGGCACGAATGCTGTGGCCCCGACGTGCCCTCAACCAGGAGAAATGGGTGACAGTGGGCGAATGACAACGGACCTAGACACGTCGTCGGTCGTGTCTGGTTATCCTCACTTGGACATGGATTCCCCTTCCCTCCCCAATCGACTTCGGAGGACAACAGCATTTCCGAGTATGGATGCTCTCGCCAAAAGCCGTTGACTTCACGGCCCCTGACAGGGCAGTGTGAGACGACATAGCTACTTTAGTGCTGTCACCTAAACCTACGTCGGCTGCACACCTAACTACCGAGATATGGGAGAACAACACCCAGAAAACACAAATAGATTGAGAGACCAAAAATGACTCCCAAAAGAGTCTTGAAAGACCCCCCACGAGTCTCGTATAGACCCTACAATGGCCTAGTTTCATCGGTCAAGTCTATCACCCAAAACGGCTACCAGATCATTAAAAGCCCGTTGACTTGACTTCTACATTACTCGGTATGCTTGTGTAGCTATATCATTAATTTACTGACGGAAACAATGCCAGATTAACAAACCATACTGTTTCAACACACTTCGATGCATCTCCATCGCACTAAGTGCGTGGACAACCAACCACCCGAGAGAGAGGGGATGTACAGACATGGCGTCGGCTTATAAACGGAACAGCTATTGGTTACCATGATACACTCAAAACTGGTTAAAACAAAGCATTACTTTCGTCAGTATCTGTAATTGAACTTGACTGACGTTTAAAATTTTCAGAAGAAAATATTTTCTTCTTTCAAAATATCTTGTTTCATAAGTTTGAGAAAGTTGAAGAGTAGGTCGGTGAACTCGAGCACAGGGAATTATTTTCAGGAAGAAAAAAGTATACCTATTCATGCACACCACACCGTTCATTTATGGAATTCTAATCAAACGCAAGATAAAATAGAATCCTGAGTAAACCTTATACAAGTTTATTAAAACTTAAGTGGATGGAAGAAATAACTACTTTCTGGGTTCCTAGACTGAAACGTGTATTCTCACAAAATTTTCTGCTGATAAATCACTACGTTTGATGAGATGGTATGCTGGATCATTCTAAAATACACGAGTCATGAACTCAGTAACCTACCCGACGGGAATTGACACCACTATTGAACCGTACCTAGCACACCTCCCCACCTGTGGGAGATTTAACTGAAACGACAGGGCCAAGACGCCACCAGAGCTCCTTTAGCCTCCCCCAAGCCAAAGTGGCATAGGATTACCTGAATTACTAACTAAAGACTATTCGCATAGCCGTAGCCCACGACGCAGAGTGAAGTACAACCTGCGGTGTGTGAAGTACCCGCGTAGCTGAGCTGGGTATTAGATCACCGCACCGCATTAATGGAACTTAAAGACCTACTACCGTACAGAATAGCAGCTACCAACTGCAGAGCGCACAAGCACTCACCATATCCACGCCTCTGAATTCACCAAAAAGAACCAACTCAAAGGAAGACGTGACTGCTACCAGACGCGAAGTGATCACTCCAGGTAGACTTTTAGGAGGACAATAAATGCACCTCCCGGTTACCAGGATCGCTTGAGACCCTATACGATTTATTTCTTGAGGCGGTTTTAGCATTTTGGATGTCATTAGGCATTCGATTTGAGTGGCTGTTAATGGATCAACTAATGGTATTAACAAAACGCTTTATTTGTTGTAAATACGTACGCAAATCGATTCGTTGGCATGAAGCAACACAATCGATGAAAAGAAGACACCTGAAATAAAAAAACACTTTATTATAGCAAGTAAGCCGAACCACTGAAAGTAAAATACTCCAGCTTATCACTTAAAAATCATTTTTACACATGAGGCAATCAAAGAACATCCACTGTTTTAAAAGTAAACATATGGGAGCGCATTACTGATTTTAAGCAGATGTCACATGAAACATAATTTGTGTTCGCGTATACTAAACCAACTTTGTGCTAATTCATGGAAGTTCACGCATCTTCAAAATATTAAACAAAACCCACGGATTACTGAAGCTCTTGGTGGCGGAATAAACATTTGAGATGAAAATCCACGGGAATGAAGTGAAGATGTACATGAAAAACGAACTTTAAACGAAACCAACGCCCCAATATGGCAAGTACGCAGAGCCACCTAATGGGTCGCATGATGAATACTCAGTACTTCAAGAATGCTGCCCGATTACGCATGGATAAATAAAATCTATGGAAAAAAGTGTACAAACCACTTTGGTTATCATAGGGCATATTGGTGAGGATTTTCCGTGCGGTATATTGAGTAAGAAAATTAGCAAAACCCAGTCAATAAACTTTTAAAAATATACTCCAAGATGCAATTTAACTCACGATGAGGGCGTTAACTGGAGATTTCAGTTGACACCGGCTGTGCAGGAATTGGGGTTGCGGCGGTGGTGGTTCGAATTATGTTCTCCGATGAGGAGGAGGACATTTTCTTTGTAGCAGTGGTGGGAGCAGCAGCGCAAGTAGCAGACTTCCCCGGGGCAACCCACTTGAGTTTATTTGAGGGCACGGGCACAGTCAAGGGGCCGACCTTAGCTCCCGCAGCCGGTATGGGGTGCGCGAAGGGGCAGGTGGTACCTCTGTTCAAGCACGTCGCGCCGAAGCGACACACAGGCGTAGGAGGATGATAGAAGGGACAAGTGCCCACGGGTAGCTTACAGTGAGGGAAGTAGCGACACACAACTTTCGGGGTGAGTGGTGAGACAGTGGCATCTGTTATTAAGAGACAAAGTGGTAGATGCTGTTAGAACAGTAAACTACTTGAGCTTCTAATTTTAGTTGAATTTGTATGCTAATTTAGGGGTAGGTAATACTAGCTTTGTGGCAAAACTGATCTGAGCGGATAAATCCTTTGAAACTGATCAACCTTTGTTTTAATCATATTTACATACAAAAGCCTTTGCCTGTTTTTGTTAATAAATAGATAATAAAGGCCTAGAAATAAATTACATTTTTTCGCAGATTATGACGCATTCAACTCTAAGCCTTTACTGCATTATATCCAGTTTATATCATATAAAAGGCAGCACATTTAAATTAGTAATAAAAAAGATTCGAAAGCCAAATGACAGGATCGAATTTTACCAAAATAACAATCACATGAAGCGTAGGATAGAGCTGTCAAGCGATTACCCTGCCAAAAACATATTCACCTAAGCTCATTTCAAAATAAAGCAAACGAATTTGAAATTTGAAGATAAAAAGCCGCGAAGAATGAAAACGATAAATACCCTGTCCTGCGTGAGAAAATGCACAGCCAGGTCGAGAGCATTGGGCACCATAGCGACAAGGGGGGTGAATGTAAAGGCAACGATCACCAAATCTGCATGAAGGGAAGGCCTTGCACTCCTCCTTGGGGTGAATGTACTGGCAATTCCCCTGGTTGCGGCAATTAGGCCAATATTTGCACCGCTGAAGGGAGCTAAAGTAGTAAGCAACAAGTATAAAAATTAATAGGGCGAGTTTTGATGGGTACACAAGTCACAGATATGAAAAAAAAGCACGTAGAACTGTGCAAACTAGTTCTTTAAAAGTTTATTAAGAGTCTACCTATTTACCTTGAACGTTTCAGGAGTGAGCAAGCCGCCTACGTTGGTTATGCTTACTTTAACAAAAATGTAGATTGAACAACTCAGAAATCATAATACTTCCGAGAAGCGCTGCCTGCTATTATAGCTAAAATTAACTTAAGAGATTCATGCCGATTGAATGCGAATTTGATTATGCTGCCTATATTTCGCCACTACCTCGAGCATCAACGGCATTTAGCACTAGTTGGAAAGTCGCAAACGTTTTGTGCTTTGTAGTACCAAGTTGTCAGCGAGATCTTTTATGATGAATGCGCAAATAACAAAATGGGAGACGCAGAGTCTCACCTGGGGATAGCGCTTCTGCCAGGTTTCTTGTCCTCTGATTTCCCATCACCTTCCCTCTCAAAAGCAAAGACGTCATTGGCACTACTAACAATGCCCTCTCCCCCTTCCTCCTCCTCATCCTCCCCAAAGGAATCGCCGAGGATGATCTGCATGCGGGGCGACTTGACTTTAGACTTCTTGGCAATGAGGATTTCACGAGCGTCAAGCATTTCGACGTTGTTGGATGTGTCGGTGATGGGCGCAACTACTCGTGGTCCCAGTCGCGATTTCACACTAGGCTTCAACAGCAACGGCTCCTCACCCATGGTCACAACGAATCGCGTCATCTTCGTCGGCACCTCCGCCTCCTCTGCCTCATTTACATCCCCCTTCGTCCTCTCCTGAGGTATAGCAGCAACCTCCGATCTAGAAGAAAGAAAGGAATCCCTCCAATGTCATTTAAAGAGGAATCTCACCATGCAAGCCGAAATTTAAATACATAGGTACCTTTAAAAAAGACAAAAAGCTTCGTTTTACAAAGGTGCCACACAATTGAAAACAAGATGAAAATAAGAATATCAAGATCCGCTTAAAGAGTTAGGAAGTATTAGTGAGAATGATTCATCGCATGCCATAAACTAATTACAGCCCAAGTTTTTGTAACATTTGTTTGTAGTAATGTTTAATTGTGGGCCGATATGATATTATTACAAAAGAATAGTCTGATATACGTGGTTAGTTAATGTGTGAATAATGCATGAATGTACGATAAATGCGGTAACATTAATTACCAAACAGATAAAACTGGTTTTTAATAAAACTCTTATAAGGTCATCAACTAAAAAAAGAACTGTTTTTTAAAAAATGAGGAGGAATAAGGTAAGGTTTCTCACTTTTCAATAGTCCGCTTCTGTCCGCGAACAACGGCAGCAGGTCGTTCTTGAGCTTGAGCAGTGCTGGCTCGAGCCTCATTCATTGCACGTTTCAAGAGCATGCCACCAACGGCTGCTGAACTAGCTGTCGTATTGGTGCTCGACTGCGCTGATGGAGCATTTGTTGAAACCTAAAGCATCGGGGATGTATACGTAAAGCGTACTGCCACATGGAACACACGCCACAAACGTCATGAGTACTTTGTTAGTTTATAGTAAGTGGTTACAAAACATCGTGCTGCAAAATGATTGTTTGAGCCCAAAAAAGGAAATACATGAAAGTATTGTAGATCTGGAGATAATCATATTTTTAGCTTATGAGAAGCACGGCTTTACTAGGACAAAACAGAGGGCTGTGATGATGAAGTTCTACTAAGAACTTGATTTCGAACATATCAAGTAGTCAGTAAACTTCTCAAAGCATTGAATGTGAGAATAAATTACCTACGACGGAATATAACGCCTAGGATTTACCTTAACGACGGAGCGGACAGCTGGAAGCTCTTCAGAAGACTTTTGAGTGGACTTGCTACCAAGACTTGAGGTGCTTACAACCCGTCGTTGCTCCGTTGGTTTCTGATCTGCGGTGTGTTTATTGTCACCGGGAAGGGAGTGAGAGTTTTCCTCAGTAAATTCGTCTAAAGTAGTGACTTAATAAATAACTTTGTAGTACTTTCATCCGTTTGAACGTTTACTACATCAGCTGCGATGGATTCTTCAGACGGTAGTTTTACTGACTGAACTGGAGAGCGGGATCTAGCACTCCTCGGTTTACTCGAGGACACCGAACGATGTGAAGACCGCCCCGACTTCTCCTTTTTTTGACTCTTGCTAGATTTTAAACCCGATCTTTCACTAATCACATCTTTTCTGGAGCCTAAGCAAAACATTCACGAGGATACCACCACAAATACCTCTCTGTTGGATTCTCGAATCCAGAATACCATGGAGCCTTAAAACGCCGTCAAAAATAACTTTGCCTTACCAATCTGTAAACAGTTCCGTCTGAGATCCTAGAAAAAGTTGCAAGTCCTTGATCATGCTGCTGCGCTTCTTCTTATTTGCAACCATGACAGTTATATAATCTGGCAATTCCTCATCAGCGAAGGCACCAAGCTCACTAAGTTTCGCTTTAACAAGTTCCTAGTTGACAAAGCATAAGAAAACTGACAAAGAAAACCTTTATTTCCGACAGGAATTCGGAACTATAAGGCATTGTTAAATAAAGGCGACTGATTGAATGTGAAACTAGAGGCCTATGCCCGATGAGGCTGGAGATGGGCGGGTAAAGTGTGTTCATCAATGTCATCGTCCACAAAAATAATAAAATCATTTCCCGAATTTATTTTTAAAGAAACAAAACTCAAAACGCAAATTTTTAACCGCCTTTATTTGTGCAGAATGTCTGTTTAGTTGGAATTAATAGTTGTTCTCAACTAGCTTCGCAAAGTGAAAGTTGCGACATATTTTACTGGCATTCAGTATTCACACTGAGTACACTACAGGAACTACAAAGATGTGCGTCAACAAATCCATATCACACAAATAAGTAGGGGTGAGTCCACGACCTTTGGTTTATGCTATGCTTGAACCTGCACTATTGCAGCGCCCCGAGACATCTCTGAAGACGAAAGAAGACAAAATACTAGGACAAAATGTATATTCAGCGCAGAGAAGGTGTCTGGGCTATTGGCATGGCCCAAAAGGCCAGCCCACCCAGCGAGGTACAAGGGGGCTAATTCAAAGCACGAAAGTGGGGCCTCGCCAATGCCAAGGGATGAACCACTACTACCGTATTACATGATACTCTTACAGAATATATATATTCGGCATACAAAGGGTACTAAGGCTATTGGCATGGCTCAAGGGCAGACACTCCTGGCGAGGTACAATGGCCAAGTCAAAGTGGCCCTCCACCGAAACAGACCGTTAAACTAACAACCAAGCCAATAGAATATATGCAATTTCAGTTTTACCTCAGAAATACGTGAGACAGTACAAACCATTTAGATTCCTCTCTACGGTCCTAATAAGCTATACAAGTATAGATGAAAGTCTGGGAGGCTATCGGTCCAGCCGAATGACGGCACCATCAGAGTGTATCACGGTTGTCTATGGATGGGAAGCTTTCTTGCTCAAAACTACATTAAAAAATAATAAAATCACAAGCATTTAATGACACTGTGCTCGATGGGACTAATGTGCTGTTTGCTATGATGGTCCAATAATATAAATGGAGAAGCAATTCCCTTGGTTAGCACCAGCCCATACTTTTCATTTTGACAAATGTTGCATAAATGAGTAAAAAATGTTTAGCTTTCATTAACTTAGGAAATTTTAGTGGACAATACATAATCAGGTTTAACAGGATACTGCACGCAAATGTAGCCACTTGATAATTCCCTATCGACAAAAGAAGACATAATGCTTGGGTAGAATATACGCATATATAAATCCAACGTACAAAAGGTTCTGGGACTACTGACATGGCCAAGAGGCCAGCTCATTCTACAAAGGTACAATGGCCAAGACACAAAGCGACCCTTTTCCAAAACCGAGGGCCATACAACCAATGCATTAAATAAGAGCTTTTATAAGCCTGGGCTTCCTCTGTTGACTGTAAAGTGTGCTTTTCTTTTCTAAATCATCCCAAAAGGGTGAAAATGATCACGTTAGGATGGACAAACATTTACTATAAGAAATAGGCAAAAAGCTAACGGCATTGCTTGGCAATGTTCCACCGCCCATAAAGCTTATGCAGTTAAGTAAATAGTTGAACAGAATAATTTATTACAGACCATATGAGTTATATGGTGGTTGTTTAACCCATAGATTTACTAAAAAAGGGGCAATTTGGGCCCCCACTTCTGTAACTTTACATAGAGGTGTAGCCCCAGATCTCTTCTACGTTGACAGCCGATATTCTTACCTAATAATGCATTTGTCCCCGTCCTCAAGGTAGTCTCGGGCGCTACAATGGTGATAGGGGAAAGTCATACCTGTCCTAAAGATTATCCATCCCGATTTTACTGCTGCTTATTGCTGGGTGATCACGTGATACTTTTGCCTCTCTATTAGTCACATGGAATCCAGATAGATATAACTGAACAGTTCTGAAGTGAGAACAAAGTGACAGGGCCGAATAAGAGCGAAACCCTACCACCACGAAACTATGTTTGATCCCGTCCTTTACTAAATGACTCTGCTTTTAGGCCTTTGTTCCTACATTTAGCCTCCAAGCTTTGATGCATGAGGATAAATATAATTTATATACGAGCATTATGCCTTCCTTCGCCTTCAGGAAAGTCCCGGGGAAGCAACGTATATACGCGCAGATACTCGGTTTCTTTAGGTTCGTTGTAATTATTCACCTCGTGTTTTGCAAATTTAAAGGCAACTTTTTTTGAAAATTGGAAAAGCAGTTTACTAATCCTAATAGTATTAGCCGAGAATAAGGAATGCAAGTGGTTACTTAGAGGAAAGTTGCACACACTTTTCTCTAACAAAATTTTTTCTGTATTCGATGGATTTTTTTAGTTTTTGAATATAGCTTGGTGAAAATATATATTTTAAACGATTAAAATAAAGGCATTCTCATCATTAGAATGAATCAAAAATATCATTGTAAACACAAAAAGGTCATATCGGAATTGCCAACTAGCGGTCTGCACACGAAGGTAATATAAAGGGAGGGAGCAATGACCTGGTAATGCAATGCTGACACCTTATCGGTATAGCCCGAAAAATTTTAGCTGTCTGATTCCATATTTTGATGTCTACGAAGGGGAACTGAAACAGCTGATCATAGACCTTGATAATTTAGTGGAACGGAAGAAATTAGAATGGAGCAACAGAATTAGGACAGCCGAGGCGAAATTAGCTGAAGAAAAGAAGACTCATTGTAGAACGAAATCCCTGGTAGCCTTGAAGGATGTAGAGGTTCGTCGCCTACATTTTATTGACAGCAGATTGTAAAATTAACTCAACGTGCTCAATATCTGAAGGAGTGCAATGAAGCGGTGAAGTTGGATTACGAACGCCAGATCGAGAGCCTGAAAAACTCGTCGAATATGATGTCGGAAAGTCTTATTAAACTGCAAGCAAAATATAGTAAATGGCGGTCTCGGTGCCACGTGTCTGATGTGCACACGCGGAATATTGGGACTTACTGCAAGTAATCGGATTTACTATGCTATATGTAGTTCACTGGAGTGTGTTTATATTGTTAAGTTTTTTCCAGGTTTTACCTGGTTGTTTATTACTTTCTTAGTAATCTAGCTGGAGGCAATGATGCTCGTGAGGCTGCACCTGCCGTTTTGATTGCTTCTTTAAAGCAATCGAATGAAATCGAATCGCAAGTTGCTACGAAAACATTGGAAATTAACGAACAAAGGGCTCAACTTGATTCTCTTGAACGCGACTTTCGTGCGCAGATACAAAAGGTTGAGCAGCAGGTTCAAGAACTTATCGCTTCGAAGCGTGTACAAGTAAGATTTGTAGTTTCCTGACAGTTTTTTTGTTACATCCCTTGATACTTTCGAAGTATCGTGTGGTTTCAGGTATTGACCTTACCTTGTCTGTGGTTCAGTTAATTTTATCTTTCTCAGCAAGTCAAAATATCTAGTCTTTTTCGCGTTATACCTTGAATGTGTAAAAGCGATTCATTTAAGCAAAATGCAACTTTGGGTCTTTTTCCACTAAGACCACTCAGATTTATTTAGGAGAAAGTAATTTTGCACGTCAAATTTTACAGAAAACGGAAAAAAACTTCTGGCATATCGCTAAGCGACTTTCTGCTTTGGTTCACACTTGTTTTTTCCTAAACGCTGATATTATGCACTACCTTTATCTGCCTTTTTCGCTATTTGGCACTTGATTGACTTGTTACTCACAACTATGCTCTACTGATTACCTCCAGTTAATCGGTGGAACTTGCATTACTGTATTTTAGGATCAGGAAATTCTTTCCCTAAGGCAAAAAGAAAACTGCCGTCCAGCCACTCGCAACTTTAGGCTTCAGTGGTCGCCACCAAAGCTGCACATTACCACGAGCGAGGTTTCCACACAAGTGCATCACAAACCCAATGTGCACTGCACATCCACAATGACCGACTGTAAATATTTCGGACCTTCAAAATCCGATATCATTATAGCAAAGCTAGAGGATGAAATTTCACAGAAAAACGATCGGATTAGGTATGTTTGCTTCTCCATTTGCAATTTTACCTCAGCCTGCAATGCGTTCCTTTAGTTTGGCTTCATATTGCTAAGGAGTTAATTTTCTGAATAAATTTGGGTACTGAAAGCCGTTTGCCAGGTTGTTAAATCCACCATTCTCTCATTGTATTGCGGGACTGATTTTCATTTGGAGTATTGTCCTTTAATTTCGCAATGTCATTGCAATACGCACTTTAGTAGTTCCTTCTAATATTTAGAGAAATGGAAGATGGCTACGCTGCTGCTATGAAGCTGATAGAGGAATTAAAAGTGGGAATCGAGGAGGGTAAGGCGGCTCTCGCGCACAAATGTGCTGAACTGGAACAGGTGAGGCTCCGCATACGACCTCGTGAACGACAGAGTTTCCAGTCGAAGGTAGGGCTGTTTCCTCCTTGACAGTTCTTGACGAGCTTTGATTTAGGTTAAACACTAATTTGCGTATCTTAGGCATGTCAATCTGAACCAGTTGGGTACTGTGACCGTGGTGTTGACTGCAAACCTACTCAAACTCAGGCCGTCGAATGTCAGGTGAGCAGCGTTATTGCATCCCTGACTCGGATCACTTGTGAAACGTTGGTTTTTACGCCTTTAAACTACTCAAACAGATGTAGGTTTTGCAAGACTTCCTGCCTCCATTTTGTATGTCTACTATTTGTGTTTAAGTAACATATGCTTTCACCGATTCAGGTACCTGAGGTTTATCCGGACTCCTCTGTGAACAATATCCCAGGTTTTCTCGCGGAAGCACTAATGGTGTTGGATGAGGGTCGCTATGCCGTGTCACCGGCAATTCAGGAGGAAATCGAATTGGCGAATGTCAATGCTATGGAGCTTAGATGCGAATCTCAAACCAAGCCTTCTGAATTTTCAGGTCTCGATGACAGAATCCCTTTAGCCACTCAAACAGAAGTGAGCTTCACCGCTACTACAACCGTGCCCTACAATTAAGTTATTTAAACTATGCAGCTTTATCTTAAAGAATTCTAGTCATACTGGGAGATTTTCTTCAGTATGACTCATTTTTCACTTATATTTCCTTCTTCCATTTCGATAGTTTTCTGGTGTTCCGTCTTATTTCAGAAATCTAGTCGTACTGTATTGTTATCTGGTGAGATACTTAGATGAGTCTTAATTGTGATTCAATTATTTATTTTAAGGGTCAATGATGCTACCAAGAAAAAGCAAACAAACAAAATCACTTAACTTCAATTTTGTTAAGGTATTCGCACAAGACTTAATTACGTGGCATTGGTATGTTTCATTTGGTCAAAAAAACACGAGGTTTCCTAGACGACCCCTCTTAGTAGAGAAGCGCATTATTTTTATTATTTACCATTAATTTTTAAGCCTTTACAGGTAAGTCTGTTATTTCTAGTCGTTTCATCGAACCCTCAAAGGCTTTGACCTACTACACTCAATCGCTGTTATAAAAGTAATGAAGTCTTCCTTGTGGCCATTAAAGGTTCACTGCTATCTGTAAAATCCTATCAGCTGTTTGTTTTAAAATAATTCCCTTTTTCGCTTTACAACCCGGCCTTTTTTGGATGGGGACCACTGTGACTGCGTGCGCTTTGTACATCAATAAAGTCTTGATACACTTGTTTTTTTGGTTAAATTACTTGCTTTTGACTCTATTTTCCACTATTCTGTAATAGTTCAGCCTGTCTCTGGTGCTTCAGTTAGGAAATTCCCTATTTTGGTCAGGATTGGCTCGAGCTCACTACTATCAATCGTACACCGCTTTGACTTTAGGTCAACGTGTCTGTGGATACTGTTGATGTCTCTAACGAGAGCGGTACAAACGTCCAGGCCCTCCTAGCTGACTGGAACTCTACAGAAAACCAATGGGTTAGCCATCTGAAGAGTAGCGTGAGTTCCACTTAGTATTAAAAGCGCTTTCGATGTGTCGCACTTGTGAGTTTATAACTTTATCAAATACCAGGAACACTAGTTGGGAAAATCTAACGTAGCCAACAGATTTTATTATTCGTTAACAAACCACTCTCGTCTTCTTTACCGGTAAATGGCGGTGACTACCCATATGTCTGATTCCCCAAGTAGCCACTTATTTTGCAACGCTTAGGAGAGCTGATTGACAAATCCATAAACAGTGGTAGTTTGAATCGACACGTCTTTGTTTAGAATATCGGTCTAAAATTCAGTAAGAAATGGCTTATTTTCTCCTGTCATGTTTAGGATGGCACGATTTTTTCTCTAAATGTCAATATTCTAAAACAGGAAAGTTTTGTTCCACTCGTCTTTGGTATTTGCTTATATAGGAAACAAAGTGGTGGTAGCAGCTGCCTTTACGATTGGTACTTACGGTGCTTACTAGGGTTCTATTCTTATCGGCAAGGTTGCTCCTTTTTCTAGTCGGCCCGCTCGAGCCCAACCTGGATGACAGCGGTGCGGACGAAGCAGGCGGATTTGACGGTCGGTGACACCGAGAGTGCTCCTGCCGTCGCCATTGTCACGGCGCCTGCTACTACAGTAGCCGTCACTACCTCTATTGCTGAGGGAGTTTTCTGCTCACCGCCTTGGCTGTCAAACAAAGAATGCGATGTCGAATCCACTTACAGGTAGACCTGTGCATTTGACTTTTCTTTCATATTATACGCAATTCGGTTCGACACCTTTCACCTCCAATTTTCTTTGAATGTCTGCACATATCCTGACCGTATTGCCTAACGGGACGTCTGTCTTCAGTATGCTGATAACGTAAAAATAGTCACCTTTATTAAAATCCTTGATAAATGCATTTTAAAATTTAAATTCGTTGAATTCTGCAATAATGAAAAACCCTTTTTTCACTGAAATTTAGATTATTTTGAGGTCTGTGAGATTTGATGCATTGTTGACAGGGCGTAAATAATAGGGTAACATTAATCGTTTGTATTTGGATTAACAATTTCTTCCCGAGAAATATATCTAGCTTCATTTTAAGTAACCTTTCAAGTCGAGACTTGGTGGGTGCAGTCTTAGCAGTTGCTGTGTAAATATGAATGGTCCCATTTTTCCAGGTTCAAACTAATTAATTTGGAAACACAGAAGTCGTAATTTGAGCCACTGTTGTTGTTTGCCAGTTGTGTCTTTGGGAGTTACATCAAGTAGGCACCAGAAGCAACTCGTTCAATGCGCTTGGTCCTCGTTGTCTTTACATCCAAGTCTGGGAGTCGCAGGGAATTCCCCTTTTCATTGATTAGACGAGGTGGCTGGGCTTTTCACAGGCGCAGCTGTTCATTCATTTTTTATCCCGTCGTCTTTGTCGTCGATTCTTGCAGGCACAGTCACGCACTCTCGTCCGCAATTTCAGACATGATTGTTTATTTCATTAAAATGAATTACTTCAAGTGCAGTCTCTGTGCAAAATCTAACAACATTTGCATTTGTATCATGTGGCTCTGGATTTAACCTTCGCATTTCAACGCAAAGCAAAAATGAAACACGGATATAAGTTTTAGTAGCACTAATACAGTTGTTTTTGGATTAAGCGTATGATGTAGAGGTAGGTATTTGTGCGGAAGATGTCTCATTGCTTTTTGTTTGAAAGATTGACATCATCATTTGGAGTTAAATTACCTGTCTAGCAACTTTTAACGGTAAAAGTAGATTTGCCAATTGAAAGACTATCACGGAGTTTTTTTCTAGTATTTTCTGGCCATCGATGTGTTCCAAAATCTGGGTGTTGGTTATTTTACTCTCCTGTTTGAAAGAGTTTATTCATGAAAAGTTTTCCCCATAAATGGTGAAACCCCGTTAAGATCATGGTAGATTTGGGCAAGACTCCATCTGTAGTTAGTGTCTTAAAATTCTATAAATGCTTACTGATCGAATTCTTACAACTAGTTACGCAGTAAATGTAAGCTTCCTCAAATTTTGCATCTTATTGCTTGGACATTTTCACCCTATTTGTCTTTTTTTCTTTTTCTTAAGGTAGTTACTGGGACTTATTCTTGTATTCACTTCATTTTGAACCATTTTGGTTGTTATTTTTGTCCCGCACATTTATCCATTATACCTCAGCAGGTTGTTTGTGACAAGATCTTCGAGACCCTCCCTTCAGAATTGCATTGTTCCTTCGGAGGGCGCATTCACTGCCATGACAAATCACTTTCTTTCTGTCACACGGGCACTGTTTCTCACAAGGCATTTACTTCTACATCATGTCATTGCTTTTGCAATCTTATTTCGCATGCTGAAATTATTTTACCTTACTGGGTTTGACGGAAACTCCCACTTGCTGGGGCGTGAATAGGGCGTTCTTTTTGTGATTACTGAAAATAGTCAATTGACTTTGTGGGTGCTATATGTTGTTGATGAAAATGTCCTATTGACTACAAGAGTTTCTCATGTAGTTAGTACCTCTACGTCACCACCTGTGCTTGTTATTCGCCGTGCCAAAGGTTCAATGACTAAAATTATCGTAATAGCTGGTTTCGAATACCGGATACTTCTCAGTGCTTTCCTGGATTCTTTTAATGTCCACTGATTGGGCTCCAAATAACTGGATTACATTCGTATACAAGTTTACTTTTTATGCGTATTGACTAAGTCTGCCCATTTCGGTATTTGCTGTTAATCTGCTGGATCATTTGTGGATAAGTACATCTGATGGACTTCTATTTTTCATGATTCACTCGTAAACCCATATTTTACTCTAATTCCCATGAGTTTTGTGGAGCTTTAACCCGCCGACATCCTCATTACTTTGTCACCCGTCACGTTATAACTTTTAGTCAATACAGGTTAATATCGCAATGGTGAATGCTGACTTTTCGCCAACAATAAGTTGAAAACCGGATAAGTCAATGTTTCCTCTTAATGCGATTTTAATTTTAATTATTACATGCCGCCCTATATAGTGTGGCGTAAAGTAAAAGGAAATTGTTTGTTTTCAGACACCTTCGAAGAAGAATATTTAGGGTACTTTGCACGGTATGAGACCGTATATCAGGGAGCTTAAAGTCGAAGTTCTAGTGGTTTGGAACGTATTAATTGATTTTTCATCCACATGACAAAGATCTCAAAAGTGTCAGCGCCAACGAAGTTTTACTCGCTTTAATATTGTAGGAGTAACACCAAGCGTGATCAGCAAGATATCGGCGTACCTCCATCGGCGGATTCAACACCTGCAGACTTCGCCGGTGTCACACTAGCTAATACTCAGAAAGTCCCAGAAGGAACTCCTCAATTGTTCTTCAGTGCTGCGCGGTCATCCCACTTCACACTGACTTCTGTATCTGCTGATGGAGATGCTTGGAACGAGGTGAGTTTTTCAGCCTCGACGACAATAAAATAATTAAATTCTACCCCCTTACTCATTATCCTAAAATTATGCCACAGAACCACATTTCACAGGCTTGTGATTCTAACACCATAGTTCTGCTCTCTATGAAGGTGGTACTGTTGGAACTTATATTTACTTTCATTCGTGTTTATGTAAGCATGTTTGTTTTAGCTTTCATATTTTTGTTAATCCAATTTCTAGTCCACATGCCGCCTTGTGATTGTTCATGTACTTGTTTGGCTCATAAAACGATTGACAAAAATTTCGCGCTTACTGGGAATGTGAAATCGCATAATGTTTTGCTGGTATGTGTTATCTCCCCTAAAAATTTGTCTCTTGAATACGCTTTGCTCACCGTTTATCAAGACTTATAGTTTTCCCAGTTGTTAAACTTCTTCGTATTTAGCCGGAAAAGCGTCTTAATGGATAAGCTAATAGATGCGGAAAAAGTACGCTGACTCACGTTTCTTCTGTTGTTTTTTTTTCCATGAAATCACTGAAATTACTGCACTAAAAGTAAAGATTCTTCAAGTTCATTTAATTTCCAGTAATATAAGGCCGGCAAATAGGATCACTTTGAGCGTCACAATCGTCTACTTTGTGAAATGTTTGGAAATTTGGAACAACTGCGGTAGTTGTAGTTTACAAAGATTGACTTACAATGTCGGTTTTAAATACCGATTAGTAAGGCCATGACGGGTACAACTGCATACACACCGTCGGAGTTTCATCTGATAACGAAACAAGACGTAGGGACTAAAACAGATTAATTTGTTACGGGACCGAAAGCGGCCGTATACCTGTAGCGTCTCAAGGTTTCCCTGAAGTTGAAAGAAGACACAATGCTCGACCAGAATACGCGTATTTGACATACAATAGGGCTCGGGCTACTGGCACGGACCGCAGGCCTGCCCACCCCGCGAAATTACAATAGTGGAGCGCCTAAGTGGTCCCTCTACCAGAACAGAGAGTTAAACAAACAGCCAACATATTGCGTACCACTATGTGATTGACCAAATTATTGTGGGGTAAGTAGAATTGTATAACTCACTAAGCATTGCATTGTTGCTGCAGCATTGTTGCTGCAATCTCTGTCTCCTTTATTTTATTTTAAAATACAATCCTTAGAAGAAATGGCTATCCCAAATTAACTCTCAATGGATTACTTTTAGGTAGTGAAATCACAGGATATTCGGAATATTAGTACTCTTATGTTTATGTGCTCTCTCTTCGCAGTACGTCTGGCTGTAGTTGTTGATATACGAAAAGTCCGGTGAGTTGTTGATAATAATGGCATTGACAAAGCGCTATAACACAAATTTTTTGAACGGAGCCTACAGAGACTGAAAAGTCCTAGTGGTTAACTGTCAAAATATCGTTCTTTTGTAGCCTAGAAGTCCATCGAAAGGACGAGACAGCTTCTTCGGCCTGGGAATTTGGAACGATGATGACGTGGAGCAGTTGGCGGTTCACTTTCTGGCGACGGAACGCGAGCACTCAACATCCCTTGAGGCGGCGATCGAGCGACATCTCGAGGACCTACGCCTCAACGTCGCCTCCTCGAGTCTCCCTCTCGTGCCCTCTGCGCAGTAGGCCCTCACATCCTTCCCTTTTCCCTCCGTTTTCCATTTTTTATTTCTCTATCCTCCTTCCCAACGCCCTATTCAGCTGTTGAAGCTTCAGATCCCTTTTTCCACTTTGATTACCTGCACAGTGCGTAGTCTTGTGCAAACGATTGCATTAAAAATATCTGAATTTATCTTCTCAGTCCCATGCTTTTTATTCACTTTTTATATGGATTGTCACGTGGAATATTTATTAGATGGGTATTGGAGAAGAATAGTGTAAACTTCTCTTAACCACTGTCCAAAATGTTGTTTTATGAGATGCATCAACCATTTCTTTCCCCATAGCCGTTTATTTGACGAATCTGCTGAACGATCTGCATAGTCGTCTTTAAGGTTTGCATGGTCTACTGTAGGCTAAAAGGTAGAATTTAATAGTAATTTGTGATGACTGCCCTGCGAACAGAATTGGTATTTCTCAAAGGAAAGAGCAATTCCTTTGGCAGTAGGAAGTCAATGTCCAAAACTTAATCGCCATTATTTGCAAGCGTGGGATTCTCCCACTGGCTTATGCGAAGAATATCTTTTTATCTGAATGTGCTCTGAGAGCGTTTATTGCTAGCAATCATGTCCACATAAATGCCTCCTGTTGCACAAACCCTTGAGGGTTCTGAGTGGTCACGGCATTCCCATACGAATGGTTATTTTATCGATATAAGGTGTTTATTCCTTGTCCACAACTGCAACTGAAGGGAATCCACATTCGGAGATCTGAAGCTGCGGCAAAAAGGCGGTAAGTGGAAGTGTGCTCCCTGGTGCCACTTTATTCATCATCCATAAGCTAAATTAGTAGATTTTAGACGCAAACTCTATTTGTTTAACCTCATTCAATAGCATTAATGCATATAGAATGCCTGTGATTATTCGAAAACTAAGGCGACCTGATTACTTCGCTCTTTCCGTTTCGAATTAATCATCCAGAGCGCAAAGTTTTTCGCAAATTTAGTTAAATCACTTTTAAATCGACATTTTGCTACCGATATATGTAAACCACCAAGCAAAATTATCAAAGTAATGCACAAAAAGAGGGAATGCAGCTTTGCCCCAGTAACTGCCCCATTGCTGGCGCTATAGGTCTTACTTACTAAGGTCATTCCTCACAATTCCACTAATTTTAATATTAAAAACGAGGTGGGGTATCCAGATCATCGCCATGGTCGCCAAGACAGTCACGCGCGTCCCTTGACCGTCCAATAAGGAGGTCTGGTGCATGCCCGCCTTTTAGCCAATAAAAGCCCACTTCTGGGAATAGATCCTGCCTTGCCAGAACACAGCTTTCAGTGGGGCCTGCATACCCATGTCTTCCTTAGCGTCATCGTCTTCTGCCATCTCTAGCTCTGAAGAAGATGTGAGAGAGAGGCCTCAGGACGATTCGAAGGATAAGAATGATCACCAGGAGGCCGTTGAGTCATCTGACGGCGCTGATGAAAAAGCCGACACGGCTGGTAGTGATGTGGAGGAGGAAAATGTGGATGAAAAGGAAGACGAGAATGATGACAAGGAGCTGGTTATTGAATATACTGTTGAGTTAGATCAGGTTGAGGAGAAGCCCAATGAAAAGACAGATGGTTCCATATCTTCTGAGTTGAAAGCCAGTGAAAATAGAGAAGCGACGCCCACTCCAGAGTCCGTCAAGATGGAGGATCATCCATCTGAGTCCAAGGAATCCCCAATAGAGGCGCCAAAGACTCCCGTCTTGATAGCAATTAAAGCACCGCCATCACCACAGGTCCCTTCAAACAGCGAAGTAGTTGAAGAGGTTCCACGTTCCGTGAAGGAGCAGATTGCTATATTCTCAAACCTCAATCTACAGAAAGCTCATGATACGCCAAAGCTCGGCGCATCAAGTGCTTTTGCAATAGATCACAGCAATCAAAACAACGTCCTGAGTAAGTCTACACTTCCCGCCTCATTCACACAAGCTCCAAGAGTCGCGACAGCTTACAAAAACGTCTCGCCACAACCATTTGGAACAGCTGAGACCGATTTAATAAAGCAGGCTGATCGGCAACCCACAGAGCACCCACCGAACCAACCCGATAGCACAAAGTTTGATCGACCCCAGCCGCTGGATCGGCCGAGCGAGCCTCCTCCACAACCTAAGAAATTTGTCGTCAAGGCTACCACTTCGACACCTCCCATGACTTTCTGTGTCCCCTTCGGCAATGGTAGTCAGTCTGTTAAGTCTACCGAGTCGCCAGTGAAGGAGGTTTCGCCGTCACAGTACCTGGGACCTGGAGTGATTGCCCAGACCTCACGACCCCCCATGATGATCCGCCTGCGTCGTCCTGGGCCCGAGGCGCCTTGGGGCTTCGCGGTATTTGGTGGCGCCGACTACGGCTGTCCACCGTTCATAAGTAGGGTGAGTTAGCGTCTTTTTTCTCAGCGAGACCCAAATCGAGCGGCACATTTTGTATGCTGGTGCTGAAATTTTACATACAATCAAGGGCGATCTTCATGTCTCGATCAAGATGATTGATTGAGCGCAGTTTAAATAATTAGGGCTAGAATACATCGACACGCCTTTACACGGTATATTTGAATATGGGCAAATAAAGATTCAGCAGTATTAATAGAAGAAACCGTCTGTAAATTAATTTCATTCGGAAAAAATTGTTTTACTTAAAAGTAACTTTATATGCACATACCTGACCATTATTGGGGTAGTTAGTTATCATTAGCACAATGTCTCATTTAGCTCTATCCTCCAACACTCCTGATATTATTTCTTGCAGCTCATTTATAACAAATTAAGTTGTAATAATCTAAATGCTAGGTTTATCCGTAGCGAAAAACACTCCAAATATTTTGGACAAATCTATTTTGTTTACTACGATACCATCATTTTGGCAAGAGATAAGTTGATGAAATCATTAAGTGCAACGTTATTTTACTTTGCACGGGCCACTGAAATCGGTAGGCTATATCCGTAGTGCTCGAGACTTCACCAAGGACGAAGAAAGCCATTGTACTCGGGCTTGAGGCTAATGGCATGGCCCAGAGGCCAGTTCGCTCGACTACGGTACAATGGCGGAGCACCTCAGTGGCCTTTTTACCACAACCGAGAGTTAAACAAACCGTAAACGTATTACATAGTCCCTACTCCCTTAAGGTGTCGTCCTCGGCGCTTCCCTTGGTCAGCCAGCACATCGTAATCGGTGCTGTAAGGAAAACACGCACAAACCAACCCTGCCAGTCATCAAATTTTCGTGCAACTGAAAAGACATTTGAGCGCATCGTCGCTGATCCCTCGTGACAACTCTACTAGATATGTGGTTTTTTTGCATGGGAACAGTAGAGACGTAAAGGAGGCATCGCAAGTTTACATAATTGACAGGTACGAACGGGTACAACAGACCGTACTACTGTAACGAATTTTCTCCTGATGATCCACGGCTAGTGTCACTTCTGTTGTTAATAGCTTTTGCAGAACAGAGAACTGGGACAGTTGCCGAAGGCAGAAGTCATTTTCAGCCATTCTCTTTGGGGTCGTTACAGATTCTCCCATCCGTAGCATATACACTTCTTGCACTCTGCTAAGGTTTATCACCTAGCCTTAGAAATTAGGACAGATGTCCTCTAAGATAGTGTTTGCTTTCTGCCACCACCAATGTAGCACTTTAGACTTCCTTGAAGACGGAAAAAGACATAATATTAGGGCAGAATATGTGTTGTCGACGTAGAGAGGGCCTGGGGTTACTGGCATGGCTTGGAGGCCAGCCAACCCGGGGAAGCTACGATGGCGGAGCACCTGAGTTAAACAATTAGCATCTTGCAGTACCAGCCTGCTTTATAATGACATCTTTCTTCTAACCACTAGTTTTTCGAAAGAGTTTCTGGAACCCATGTCACCTAATGCCAGTGTTTGATTCTCATGTGTTAAAGGCCATCCAACATTGTTTTGGATATTGTTTTGACTGTATATGGATTATACCTATATCCAAGAGAATGGATGATGGTGTTGATGATTAATCACATCGGCTTGTAAACACAAATGGGAAAAGGTCTTTTGGCACCAGCCTAATAAGACGGTATAACATGATAATATTGGCTTCATTTCTTTCAAGCTCACTCTATTCAACGTATGCGAGGATTTCATAGCATTTTGTGTTATAGCCATTGCATACTTTCAACAAAATCAGGAACAGAATCTGCTTGTATCGAGCGGGAATTGACAACGTGGACGGTACAGCAGCACCTTTTTTACACCAGCAATCGTTTCAAGGTAGTATTGCCCGGATTGACTCAAATGAAGTTTGCATTTTCTAGCCCCACAGATAAAGATTCAGCCCATGTCGTCACCATTCGCATGGATTCCTCTCAACAAATTCCGTAAAAATAAGATGTTAGAATGAAGCTATTTAATCGTGATAAACGCCAACAGCTGTGTTGTGTCTAACGCTACTGTCAAAAAAAGTGTAGATCATTTTCATGTTTTCTCATCTCTCCTCTCCTTCTGTGCAAATTTAATATTTTGGTAGATTTATTATTGTAAGATTTTTTTACGCTTGAGTTGATGAAGATGCATTGTAGAAGCGGTGAAGCTCGGAATCCTGACTTCAACAAGGTGGGAATAAGCCGACGAAACCATAAGTGATCCGCCTGACGCGAGACGGCCAGGTTAATGACATCTGACTTTTCTATTTGGCCGAATGCTAAATAGCCCTTGCAGCAAGATTCAGCAAAGCGCATCACATTTGACTGGTTTACTTCCTTTCTCTTGACACCCTGTTTGCCACTACCAATTAAATCACATGAATTGCGAGCCCACTTGTCGCCAGAATCTTGTTTGTTTCCGCAAACACTAGTAAATGATCACTGCCAAGTATTTTTGACCAGGCGTTCATTTTCTTCCCACCCTATTTTCCGATAAAAATCTCTCGTGCTTTTATTCCTCCAAAATTCGCTCTGCCCTTGGCAAGTGTCTAAGTGTTTTACAACTGGGTGTTAACTACTCTGGGTGATAAGCCTTGTCCCATTTAAATGATGGACTGCTCGGCTTTTGGGGCTTGTGAGACCAATCAAACGGTCACTAAGGTCACACATCCTTTGCAGTCTTGCACTTTTGGAAAAGCACCTTGACCTTGATACCACAAATAGTGGGATAAATATAGAAAACTCAGAACTTAAAAGTAATAAAAATCAAGGTTGCAGTTCCATTAACCTGTCCTCTTAGGTGCTGGAGTTTTAAGTTTGGAAGATAGATCATGTTGTCACCTTTAGGCGGTTAAAGATTATTTAATCGTATCATTTTCAGCGAAACCGGCTGTGCAAAGGACAATGGCAGCTAAGATACTGTAAGCGACTCTTTGTTAGTGTTGAGGTGTAGTATATACCTCATTATTTTCAGTAAAAAGCCTTTTAGGTTTCATTTTGCTTGATAGTTACTGCGTTTGTTCGACCGATGTTTTACGGGTTCGTTGCCTGTTTTCTTGACCACCTTGCCCTATTACAGGCACAGCTCTTTGCGGTTTTTTTCAAATGACCTCGGCTGATTAGAGCCTCGTGAAAAAGCGAATGTTTTGGAATTGGAAGAATTTTAATCAACAAATACACTTGCGATTTAGTAACATTTGGTACATTCGTATCGTTGAGATCCATTTAGCCCCATTTTACCATGCAGTTTCTGCCTATAACATTTCATACTTGCATTGCAACTTCGGAGGCTTCATCATTTCAATGGGAACGAAACAGAATACTTACAACTACCTTAAACCGTCTGCTGACTTTTGTAGTGAGCATGGCGCACAACGTGCCACTAAACACCGACCTTGGAATAGTAGTAATTCAGTGCTTTCGAAAACAGCACAAAAATACTGAGTTGCACAAAAAATAAGGACAATGTCGGAGGGCTTTCCAGTCACCTAAATACGATGAGAGTCTACAAATGCAAAAAGTGCGCATCTTCGCCCTTTCCATCAACGATCGTCGGTGTACACAGTGACTCAACTGCGCAATTTCCCTTCAATTGTGGGCCTCGAAACCAAAGCACCGTGCTCGATTTGCGTCGTAAAGCAGTGTCTCCGTTGAACTTAAATCAAATGGAATTCTTCTGCCCTTCAGCATTAATCTAGGATTTCAGTGGTGAAAATGAGCCAGGCTTGCAGTGATTTGCGGATAGGAATTGGTATTGGTTCTACCATTGCCAATATTTCACCGTGTTTTCCAATGTTAAAATAGAGAATTATAATAAGTACTGCAAATAAAATACGATATTTTAAACCATCTTGTACAATCTCGTTGGATTCAGCCACAAACATTTGTCTTTGAAGGACTGAGCGCTGGAAGGACTGCTCCCGCGTACTGACTACCGTTGGTTACAACCGATCTTGATTTGACATTTCAACACTATTTTTAAAGTGTGCATTCTTAACGTATGGACGCCAATTTTTCCTAAGATCTATGTCATATTTATGAGCAAAAGGTGGATCAAGAGTGTTATTATGAGATTTATCTGGCCTCTCTGACATTCCTTTATTTATCCTTTTGAGGAGACTCTGCATTTTGGCTTTAAAATTGTGTCTGGCACTTAGCTGCTTTGTGGAATTGGTTAGTGGAGCAAAAACTACGTCTTGTGCAGACGTTTTTGCTTTAAGTCGCACAAAATACGCTCTATGTTATGTAGGAAAACGGTACAGCATATGGGTATGATTTCTTACCCGTCTTTTCTAGGGTTAAGGTTCTTAGCAAGTTGCAATCAGCCTTTTAGCTTAAATGATTAAAATTTTCACATTATCGGCCTGATTAAATATTTTTATATCACATTAGTTTTAAATCCATACATCACTACTTACTTAGATATTATTAGCAATACCAAATGTATAAATGTTGACCTCGTAGGTCACACTACATAGCATTGCTGCAAGAGCTGGTCTAGAAGTTGGCGACATTGTTGTCAGCGTCTGTGACTCACCGGTTCAGGAGAAAGAGCACTCTCGAATCAAGGCAGAAATTCTACGTGCTGGAAACGAACTGGATTTTACTGTCATCAAGTATGCATATTCACTCATTCATTACAATTTGCTTTGCGATTTGTCAGTTATATTTATATCCTGCTTTTTTTCAGTACCTCCTCCCTACTTGCGTTTGCAGTTAAAAGGGTTAGAATGCTAATTTTGTTTCATATGAGTTAAATTTATACCATAAAATTTGCTAAGTTTATTCACCTGTTTTCCTTCATGTTATTCCACAGTCACCATTCATACCCTTATAAGCATATGCTCGTGGAAGTTCTACAAGATTGCGCGCTACAACAGCCGTAAGTGTTACTCCAAATACAGACATGAAGTTAGGCTTTCTACTGTGAGCTTTCTGTTTTGCCTCCAAATGGTTATTAAAAAAACCTTCAAAACTTCATGTTTGTCACCTGCTTTTATTCCATCCCAGCAAGGTACTATGGACCAAGTGTGGGATCCTGGAGATACCTGCTGGCTCAGCATTAGGAGGGGTAACAAGATTCGAAGCTACCCTAGCTTTTCTAGATATGGCACAAAAATGGTTGCTTTGATTTTGGGTTACTTTAGAATTGTATGTCAGTTTCAGAGTTGGTAGAGCAGCAGCGAGACAAACATTCAGAGAGCCTCACGTACCGCGGACTATCCCTTTTTTAATAGGGTCAGGACCACTCAAATCCGGCCAAAGCGCTTGGGGCCCTGGGACATATACACGAAGACGGCCAATAATTTAGGAAGTTCATATTGCCCAAATTTTGTTCAATGATCAAGAAGAGTTTAAAGAATGAATAAGAGAGCCCTATGCCACATTCGTCACGAACTAAAATTTGAATCCGTGGCTTTGGTTACACCACCTAATGCTGGAGAGCCCCCGTCGTGGGATAGCATACTTAACCTGGTAAAAGTGCTAACTGTGAGATTTAAGAGTTCTCTGTCTATAATAGCAGATTTAATTCCTACTTTTGCTGTTCATACGCCTTCAATAGTTAATGTGGCATTCCCACAAGCTTTCACAGGCAAGTTATAGCATTGGGGATACTATCAGCTCGAACCTGCAGGACTCGATGGGGTCGTATATCCCTAAAAAATTAATTAAATACCGAATAATGGGTAATTTTTCTTAAGTAGTGTGTAGCGCTCTACTCATCCCTGAAAATACTCAAACATAAGCGTACATGAGGAGACCGGGACAATTTACGGGAGGCTGAAAATGTCCGTAATTTCAAACACACGATTTGAATAAAAATTTCCTTGTTGCAATAGCAAGGTTGTATTATGTCCTATGTGACCCAGACAGGGTATTGACAAGGAAATACTGGCCCAGCGAGCACCCCACCTCTTGCGCACGCCAGCACCACCACCAGCGCCGGGGGCGGCCCACACCAGGCAATCCATCTGGGCAACAGGCACGTGGACGAGCCCTACCAGCCCCAACTACGCCGATAAGGCTACACGCACACGCTCCTTCCGGCTGCTTGATGAGCATCTCAATGCCATGAGCGCGCAGCCACCATCACCACTGAAAGTGACAACATCACAACCCGCCAGGGTCTTTTCGCCTGTGAGTCACCAATCTTTAAAATGCAATTTGAGGCGAGGCGGAGTTAACTGGCCAAGCTAGGCAGTCGTAAAACATTGATAGTGAATTCTTTTTTCTCCTGGATTGTTTTATCCAAGCTTCAAAGGCCATTTTAGGGCGGTAAAAGTCTTCTGGTAACGTTGCTTTTTATTTTACCAACTGCCTCAAATGTTTAATCTCGAAAGAGGACTTATAATAAATCCCCGTAGTGTCGCATCAGGTGAATACACTACTGGTGACACAGCATTCAGTCAAGAATTATGGACCACCGGGAATCTTGTGAATAGGTATTTTACTACACTACAAGCCCGTAGGACATGATCCTGTCTTCAATTGTGCAATTAGTCTAAAACTCGATGTTTGTGGAGCAAACTACTCAGATAGTATTATTTGTAAATATTCTAGTCAGTCAAGTTGCTTATAAGGCAAATTAACGGTGTCATTACCCATTAATTCATGCCTCGATGTTGTTTGGTGAATCGCCGACTTCTGCTGGCTGTTAAAGCGCAGACCCTGTTGTACTGCTTCGTTGCATGTACAAGTTCATTGAGTAAAAAGTTGCAACCGTCTGGAGAAGCCCAGATACTTCTTGAGAATTTGTTAAACTGCTAAACCATCACTAATAAGCTCTAAAATTCTGAAATGAGTTTTCTAAATTCGAATCATGTGATGCTCATGTATATGTATATACGGTCGATGAGTGCTTTTTTTATTTTACACCCACAGCGAATTATTCGAATATGCTAAATGACTGAAGCGCTCGGTGGATGAGGGAGGGCGGAAGGAGGGTTAATTGATAGATGGGTGCATGGGTAGATACCACCATTAAATTCGAATTTTTTGTCTATGTGCCCTCACCTGGGAGATCCGTAAACAGATGTTGCACAAACATAGACACACACATTCATGACCTTTAAGTGTAGATTTGGTCCCCTTAGTCTTCCATAATCCTTCTGCAAGTATGTGCTTGTCGCAGGCAGGTGAATCATTGGAGGCAATAAGTCTGCATGAAACTCGGGATTTTTTTTCCCCATTAATATTCACTCTAGTGGTGGTTAAGGTGTTTTGCCTCTAATATGTGCCTACCATTGTGCAGTCGAATGGGTCATCAAGAAGACTTTCCCTTGGGAAAATTTTATCAATATGTGGGTTTTCAGTGCTTTCAACGGATCTTGAGAAATTAGTAACACCTTAAAGTGAATATGCTTTTTGATAAAACGCTAATTTGGTTCTAAACCAAGTGAAATTTTGCATTTATATCAGTCAGTCGAAATTGATACTATAAATTGTGTGTGAAAGTTGTGTGCATGAAACAAAAACAAACATTGACTGGTGATAATTTTAGCCTTATAACTAAATGATTGTTATTTGAAGAGCAGCACAATAAGAGAGCAACCAACTTTCTTACTTATCAGACACAAAGCTATCATTTTGAAAGCGCATCGAGGTCCAGTTATGCAATGGGTCAAAACCATCACACCACCGGGATGTCTAACTACGGGCGCACGAACCGGACCATCTACCCATCGACCCATTCACCCAACACGAGTCACGGATTCTACGCCCAGTCTCAGCCAGTAAGCACAAGCCGCACCGCCTTCACCGCCCCCACTGGCTTTTCACAGGGATCTGGGGCGTGGCGTAACACAAGCCCTACTCGAGTTGGCTACGATTCCTTTGCCTCGCCATCCCGACCGGGCACGTGGTCTTCCTCAACCAATCAGCAGATGGACTACTACGAGAGCAGAAACACCGTAGAGCGCTCTAGCACCGATGATCCTGGCCTCATGACTCAGTACTACGGCACCCAGCAGACCTGCTATGCCAAATATCACCCGCAGTCGCAGCAGCACCAGCAGCGAATGCTGCATCAGGGGAGCAGCTACCAGAGCAGCAGTGAGTGGAGTAGAGTCTCGCCACAGCAGTCACTACCCACCTCCCGTCTTGTCTATCGGCCTCAAGGAACCAATTTTACCACTGCGCAGGGGGCTAAAGAGCAGTTTCGCCACCACCAGTTCCAACAGCAACAGCAAAACTTTGTTTCAGGCTAGTTGTGTTCTAATGTGCTGCATGTGCCGTTTTGGGCTCATTCCTTCCTAATTTGTTGTTTTAAATATCATGTGCTAGAGATTGTAATAAAGTAGATCACTTCCCCGATGCAACTTACATCCATCATTCAGGATTCTGGCAATGATATGATTAATCAAGAAGAGTCTCCAAAATGAATCACTAAATACAGAAAATCTGTGGCCATGACAATCGTGATAGTTTACAGATGAATGGTAACTGAAACCATACTCCTAGGTAGAAATCCTAAAATTTTCTAAGTTGAAGAAGAAATACAGAGGTGTTGTGCGTCTTACAGTCCTATGCTCGTTTATAACTCACTGGAGAACTATGACCTAAGCACGGGCTGTTGCTAATATAACCACAGATACCGACTAAATTTAGTGGGTAAAATACTAATTGCACCCATTTTATTAGGCTCCATAAATATTTTACATTAATTCTCAGCTTACTTTATAACCGCCACAAAATAGGCTAATGAAAGGCATTCTTATCCCATGACACAAATAATGGGTGCAAACGAACACGTCAAAAGTAAATAAATTTGCGAAATTTAGATGTTTAGCTCAGCATATGTTAAATATGCTGGAAGTTCTCCGCATTAATATCCAATTTCTTTGCAATAAAAGGTTAGTAAGAGGAAACAACAGTGCCCTCCAACACGTTGGTAGAATTTTGAGCAGGGTATTAGGCTCATTTTTTTGTATTCACTTATTCTCCTTTAATGAGACTGTGAATTTTCTTACTTTGCAGCATCGAATTACCAGGATCAGGAGAGATGGACAACAGCAGGATGGATGTGAAACAGAACTGTGCATTGCTTGAACACTTTCGACCCTATGAGCTCAATTTCATTTGCGCAGACACTTTCCCACTAGTGCACCACTACTCTAAGAGCTTATCCTAAAGCTACTTTGATGCTTGAGCTGCAAAGTCATTATGACGAGTGCGCCGCCTTTCTTCATTTTAAGCGTCAAGCTTAGTACTCATGCTTCCTCGTATCAGCAGCTGAGCGGCTATGAATGTGCCTATTTTCAGATAGTAAAAAGTGGCTTTCGTTATAATTTAATATGCATCTATTATCTCTGAATACCATGACTTTTTATTGCTGACCGTACTATCGCCAATTTGAAATTCATTTGCAATCTAAATATGAAAACAAGTGCTTTTAAAAAAGATAAAGTAAAGTGTTCCCCACTTCGAGGGAATATGTCCCAATAACAATGTTGGGCATATGCAGATCAAAGTAAATCTAGGTAACTTACAAAGCATATGGAGTGTATTTGGAAGATAATCAAGTTGTTACAAAAATTCTAGTAGAAGGTGAGGAAAACGGCAATCTTATTTTACGACATGAATGTCACGCAACGTTGGAGTTTGAAGTCATAAGGTGCGAAAGAAGATAATCATAATGATTTGTAACTTTTCAAAAACCCAGTAAATTATTTCTATGTTCAAAACATATCTTAAGTTGATTTTCAAGATGACTTGGAGTTTTGGCCTTCGCACCCATGGGACATGTCAGTAGCCCCCATCGCTCCTGTATATCAGCAGCGCTTTTTCTGTTCTAGTATTTTGACCTTTTTTCTTCGTTAGAGAATCAGGGCACTACATTCGTGGTAGCCGCAGGCGAACTCTATCCAAAAGATCATCTTCCATGATTTCGACTCCTAAATGTTAAACATTAACGTGACGGAAGAAGAGCATATGCTGCAGATGGGCGAAACTGTGACTACTCCAAACAGAAGAGTTGAAAATGCCGTCTAGCTTTGGCAACTACCTTAGGTCCATGCCCTGCAGGAACGCTAATAACAACTAAAGCAGCACTAACCTTGGTCGTGAACTATTCGGAAAAGTTAATTACAGACCTGCATGATGATGTCAACTAAGTCAATGCGCGAGATCTCATACTTATAATACTATTTGAATCTCCATCCTTTATTAACTGACCATGCTTTTAGGTTAGTGTTCTTATCCTTAACGATGCGTGCATGAGATGATTAGCACAGCTGCTTTCCCTTAATGCAGTTCCCACTCTGGACGAAACTGTAGATCTAGTAGGACTGTTAAGAGGAATCAGTGATGCCGCAGTCAGGTATTGTCTTTGGTGAAAGCAAATTCGGTGGCAGACGCAGTTAACTCGTGGGTGTATTCTTTTACAGCACCGATTATGTGGTGCCTGCCGACACGGTAGTTTGATTAAGGTCACCGACAACGATGATCAGAAGCGGCAAGGGGCTAAATAATGCTCCGACTATGTTCAACTTTGCGTTATGGTTAAACGGTTGCCTTGGCCTTAACTATTGAGCTTCCGCTGAGTGGCATGGCCTCCGAGCCATGCCGGTGGTTCCTCGGCTCTCCCACACGTCAGCGACAATTTTTTTCCTCAGTAATATGAATTTTTGACTTCAAGAAGGCATCAAAAAAAGCTCCACTTTTGTCCACGTTCTTATGAGCCAAAACGGCCATCGTAAAAGGCCCAAATATCATATATCACTCTGATGTTATTTAAACTATAAACTGCAAAGTAGTGATGTGCTGAGTCACATTGATCTGCCATCCGGCGTGGCTGTACTTAGATAGGTGGAATTTTGGAGACCCGTGGATTGTAATTCCACTCAAAAGCGTGGTTTCTTCAGTCGAGTTACTAAAGTTTTAGTCATTTTTACTTGCTTAATCATCCTCCCTCCATACTTATGCTACCAATTGCTATATAAGGTAGAGTTTGGGCCATGAAGCACAAAATCGGCATTTAGCAGTACTTTTTTAAGTGTACATGATGTTGCAACATTAAAGTAATTGGCAAATGTATATAATTATTGGCAGAAGCATGCAGTGTGTGAAATGTCGAGTACATTTGTATTATTAACTTGTCAAAATAAGACGAGCAGTGTCGATGAAGAAAATTTCAAATATTGGAACATGGGTTAATTTTAAAAGTTTTAACTAAATTAAACATGTCAGGACTTAATATACAGCTAGAATAAAGCTCAAAGCTACTGCTTTATTTAAACATTTCGTCAGAGGCACTTCCTCCCAAGGAGCCAGTTTTGAGTGCTTTGCGGAAGCGCGATGTTGGGCTCTGTGAGTGGGTTCTACCTTTTTGTAGTGCAACATGGCAGGATTTGTGCTGTGCTAAGTATCTTGCGCTTTTGACGTAATATTTCTTCACAAAACTAACCCCGCTGAATTTGCTTATCGTATTCATGGAATAAGGCCTCGAATTAACAACTGACACCTGATGTGTTTTTTGTCTTTTAAATGTATTTGGATTGATTTTTGTGCACATTTATGTGTAGCACTTGGCACCCTTTAGCATTCAGTTTTTTAGCAATACGTCTGCCAAACGCCTCTTAATTATCCCCTATGTTAGCATTGCGTATGAAGTTTTCTTGCATAATTAAATGGGATTTTAAATCTTTTAAACTGGTTGGGAACCAATACCCTAAGTGCTGATTTTGAGTTATGTTTGCGTATTTTTTGTCTGTACGAAATTCACGAAACAGTAACTTGATGCTGTCCAGACATCATGCACTTTGTTTTTGTGTTTTAAGTCGTTAGTTTACTTCTCTTAAGCACTTTCTATCATTACCGCGACTTTATATTTGCTTCATCTCTAATGTAGCACGATGATCAAATAAATTCCGCCATGGATCTACTACGGAGGATGCCTCCGCAAAAGTTCGAACACGTTCTCCAATCCGTCCTCGATATCTGTCCACAGATATCTGATGCCGTTCTCTCTATGGTTGATCAACCAATGAAGATCAAGAAGGACCCTAATGCTGGTCGGGATTACCTACTCTCTGACTTTAATCGTGATGGCGACTCGTTCCGGTCACCCTGGACTAACGTTTACGACCCACCACTTGATGATGGCGTGCTTCCATCAGAACGTTTACGTGCTCTTGAAATAGAGGCCAATAATGCCTTTGATCAGTATCGTGAAATGTGAGTCGGGTTCTGGTACCTATATCTTCTCCGACATCACCATATATTAATTTATCCTTGAGTGCTTAGGCAACTAGTATACCATCCTTTTAAACTGATTCTTATTTCCTAAATTTTAATAAGCATATCTACAGATTGTTCTATTTCTACAGCAACGAATATGCCAGTTCATTGCATATTTTTGGTTACTCTTTACAAGTTCAACTTGTCTTATTTCAAATTGGGTGTTTCCTTATTCAGATCAAAATACAATCATTTAGTTTGTTGTTTACAGACATTCGTCCAGTTTTTATTGTTATGCAAAGCAAAAATTTGATTATCCCTTCGTTTTGTTGATTGCGTAAGATTTTCCCCCTGGGTCCTTGTCTAGGTATTTTGAGGGTGGGATTTCTTCCGTATATTGTTGGGATCTGGACCAAGGTTTTGCAATGGCCATTCTCATTAAGAAGACCGGCAACTCAACCTCTGTTAGGGGATCTTGGGATTCCGTCCACATCGTTGAAGTTCAGGTACAGTTGTGTATGACTTAGAACCTCTTAAAGCATGTCAACGAGATGAATACGACTACATTAGCGATTCACTACTTCCAAATTGTCAGAATTCGCTGGTAATAAGCTTATCAAAATAGTTTCTACAGGGAGTCTTCAGGTTCTTCATTTAATCGCCTGTCTTTCTCGCCTTGACAGGAGCACTCGACTGCCAAGTCGGCCCATTACAAGCTGACGAGCACGATCATAATGTGGATAGATACGAATACACACGAGTGTGGAGCTTCAGCTTTGGGCGGCCACTTCACTCGTATGAAAGAGCACGAGTACCCTCTCATCGATCAGAGGCAACATATCAGCAATATTGGCTCCATGGTGGAGGTGTGTGATTTAGGCTTTTTTTTCGCTTTTAGTCCTCTTGTCTCTTTTGGACTCCTAATTGTTTTTACCATCATAGATAAGGCATTTTGATTAAATGTTATTCTTACCAATGCCTTCTCTGCAATCATAAACCAAATTGCAAGTGCATGTGTGATTTAAAATTCCTTCGTTTATCATGGATTTGGAAGATGAACCAAGGCTTAATCGTTTCTTGAGTGTCAGCATAGTTGACGATAACATTAACATAAGTTAAAAGCTGTTCGTAACATTCACGCTATTAATTGTGCAATAAGTCGACGTGATGAGTCAATTTTAATATCTCCGTCTGATCGGTATTTCTATGTTAATTAACACCATAATTAGCGTACACTCTCATTTTCCTCCGAACGGTAATACCAGATGGTGTCTATGCAAGCAAAGGGAGAAGCTGGGCTCGTTTCTTAATAAACACTTGCTAAAATTACCTCTTCATGAAAAGTAGCCGCATGTATTTTGATAGACGCCTTTTTTTTCATGTAGTTTAATCCATGTAGCTTGATCCTTGACTAAATCAGTCAAGCCTCGTGCATTTTGATTAGGCCCGTTTAACTTCGTCGAACTGTTTCACAGACCCATTTGTTAGCGTAAGAGCCCCTTGATTTTGCAAGCTGATTGGGTGTGGGACAATAACACTCCTCACTTTCATTGCTAAATCAAGGATTAGCGACGACTATGAAACTCATGTAAGGTTCACACTGACTATCAGCACTAAAAACACATCCGAAAATGATTATCTCTGGGTTCCCACTCTTATTTGAGATTTTGGCTACTGATTGGGTGTTGCATGATTTCAGGAGCTCGAGAGCCAAATGAGGTCTTTCCTGAACGATGTGTACTTTGGCTCGTCCAAGGCAATAATCGATTCGATGCGCACCTACCGAACCGCTGAGGAGGAGCAGCAGCAGCGGCAGCTGGCGCAGAGTGTGAGACAGGTCGTACAGCAGAGGAGCCAATAGAAGGCCACAGCGCCCCTTCCAATCTTTCCATCGGCTGCCGCCACCAAATTTGCTCTTTCTCACTCACTCTCATTCCGTTTCTATGTCTGAGAGTATGTTACCACCTCCACCTTGCATCTGCGTCTCCCCCTTTTTTCCCTGCCTAACTTTTCTACTTTGTTGGCTCTTCGGTCCCGTTTCGGAAATTCCACATGTGCGCGTAGGTGCAGACTCGCACACATGCATAATGCTCAAGTCTTACTATTGCTAATATCAACAGCAACCGCCACATCCTAGCTGTGGGTGCTCGTGATTATGTAACCACGTGCTCGTGTGAACACGGCCAAACTCACCCACGCACTGAAACGCCTTCATAGCTCCCTCCACCTTTTATTGTTTTTTCGTCAACTTGTTATTGGATTACTAATGATTACTTACATTAAGCCGCTGTTTCCTACAACACCCTTACAACTACTCTGCGATAGTTATGCTCCTCTTTCGAAATTTGTCCAATTAAAACGGTTTGATGGTGTAAATAGTGTGGAGGGCGAAATACCGTTTAGTATAAGCCGACGCCACCTACTCTTACGCGTTATATCCTTTTTTTGAAAGCAAAAGAAAGTTGTACGACTTAGCTCTTCTCAGGTGAGAGGCCCTCGAGTTTAACATTCCTTATTTTTCGTGTCGCAACTGAGTTATTACGAAGTAACTTCATCGGGAGAATGTACTTTTCGAAAGTTCATGTTTACCTTAAAGGTGAGTTATTCTAAACGCCAGAAACTAAAACGACTATTGGAAGAATGCAGTCAAGATTGTGCGCCTACATTGAAAGTGGGGCCGAGTATGATTAGTGTGTTGCAAACTAACATTATTTGTTGTTATACGCAAAGGCGCCCCCCGTACATTTTTCATTATCTTTGTTTTCTCAGCCTCTCAACAAGAGTAAATGGAATCGGTGTATCTACTGATTGGTGAATCTTAAATCCAACCGCTCGAGGTTGCTCCCTCAACCTCTGCACGGCTGATGCTCGATGTCATTCTTTTACCTTAGCACTGCTTAAGGGTTTCTCTTAAACACTTTTTCGTGGTGATCTATCCTTTTTTGGCCTTAAATTCTTCACAAATAGCCTTATTCGTCTTGTCCATGTCCTTTACTTAAAGCAAGCATCACCATGACTACAACGAAAGAGCTAAAATGATTTTGTGTCACCTCTCGGGGACGATTGTGTGCGAACTTTTTTTATTCCACTACAGTTGACTGGTTGTATTTGTAGTCTCCTCTGCATTTCATTTCACCCTTTTTCTCATGTTCAGACAACTTTTCCTGAAACATAATTTCACCAGCACCACAATAGGATGCAAATTGTCTATATCTCGCAACTTATCTCAAGATGAATGGTTTTTTGAATAGCACGAATATTTCACAATTCGCACTAGCAACTTATTAAATAAGGCATATTAGAATGCAAGCTGACCTGTTTCTTGTTCTCTGCTCTGCGTCGTCAGATATACTGTAAAAAGTGTTGCGCCGTTTGCTAAAAACGGCTCGAATTAATTCAAAAGCCGAATTGACGGGAAACGGTAGTTTGGCAACGCAACAACAGTTGTAAAGATAGCACTATCTTTTTATTGTACATGGACTGCATCCGTGTCGTGTAGATGAGTTAGAATTTTCACATTATGCGTTCAGAGCCTCATTTGCTATCCTGAGGGTTTCAACTTACCTGAAAGGCCAGGTGCCAGTTGAGGTAAAATTGTAGTCATCTCGAGAAAGTATGGACAATCTTGTATAGCTACCGATGCCTAGCCTTCCGCTCCTTTGGTTTTGTGCTCCGCCACTGCCGTCGGCTACGCGTGTGACCGCTGCTTGCGCCGGGACGTCACGCCGTGTTGCTCTCGCGTGTGCGTATGTGCACGTACCTATGGGTGTGATCACAGGCGTTCTAGCACACAACGCACCAGGTCATGTGCCATGTTAGACCCGTCTGGTTTTCCTTATCGAGGCTTTTACTTTAGATGAGATGTTTTCGGTGAAGGTTATTGACTTAAATGTGCTAACTTCTTCCAGTAATGAAGCAACCACCATTGTATTATCATCCCTGGGGACGATACCGTAATTCGAAATTCAAGTCAGAATAAGATGGGGCATTGCATATAAAATATCTGCGTGGAAATGGATGCCAATAAATCACAGACTACTTTCAAATCGCCCCACCCGGTAGTAGATTGATAACGTTTTTTTTCCCGAAAATATTCCGTTCAAAAATTTTAAAAGTACTGGGCACCGCAACTGATCCGCATTAAAGCGTTGAGCACTGCAATTTTGACATGATTTTTGTTTAGAAATGTACCACAATTCATAGGTGAACATATTTTATAACAGGCATTTAGAGACAGGTACAGAAATGCTAATACTATTTCACCACTAACACAAAGTATGAACCCAAATTTATGAGCTTCTGAAGAATAACGTTAACTTCCCCCACCTATAATATAGTGATTTATTTAACAATTTAATATTAAACCGAAACCCGATAGTATTACGCCATCTCAAGGCAACGAGAACAGAGCATCATGCAGTGGGTGAATTTCCATCTCATTGCGGCCGCTTCGTTGGCCTCTGCTAAGTTCTCATCATCATCGACATTGTCGTAAAGAAGTCCTTCCCCTTCCAGATGAGGAGTTTCATCAGTACTGTCCATGTCCCATTTTTCAAATTCTTTCTCAACAGCTGCTGATACAGTAGCCGCAATATCTTCCATCATGGTAAGAATCTCGTTCAGTTGTTCGCTTTTAATGACATCTCCTGGATCATCTGCACCACTCACCATAACTCGTAATTTCTTAGTCGAGTCTATAAGTTGCTTCAGTCTTTCAGGAATATCTCTGGGCAATTTCTGTCTTTCTGAAGGGGTTTGTAGTGAAAATCTTTCAATTTCGGCTTCTATCGCTTGGATGCTCTCTTCAATTATAGCCACAATGTGCTTAAACTCACCAATGCTACGGACATTCATTGCTTTTGAATTGTTTTGCGAGACCTTCTCACTGAATAAGAGATTAACTGCCATATTGCTTAAAACTGTGAAGGTTTCAATCTCATCCAAAAGCTCTTGATGCTTCTTTTCATCCACTTCATTGTTTTGCATTTGTCCGTAGTTAGGATCAATCAGTCTCATATTCCGTTCTATAGTTTCGGCAGACTTCATGGCACTACTATGACCGTTAGGAACCGATCCAACATCAATTGTCCCATCTTTTCCAAGTCGAGTCTTTTGGCGTGATGCATAACGGGGTTGTCGTGGTAATGTAAACGATTGCCTTTGATAGTTTCGATATTTATTACCAGCAAGGTGCTTAAGACCTTCGTAATGCTGAACAGGTATGGAGTCGTAACGTTTTCCAAAGCTAGCCATGTGGCTGTTCCAAAAATCTTCCTCCTGGGTTGGCCAATTTGGAGATGAGGCTACAAATTGAGTCCGCTCTCTATCGAAACGCTTTGGCAATGAGTAGCGACTATGATGAGCGGCAGAAGCAAGCATCCTATTCCTCCAATCTACTTGTTCTAAATTGTTTTTCATGAAGTTTTGGCTTCGGGATGTATCGCGGCCTCGTGCAATGATTTCTGGCGATCTATAAATGGCGGATTTTTTGCCACCTTTTTTGTGTTCAGACTGGAGCGGCCAACTTGAAAGTCTGTTCACTGTGATTTCGCCAACCGCGCCATTAGTGCCGTGTTTAAGGTTGCGCTTGGGTTGAGATTCTAAGCCCTGATTCAGGTGTTTATCAAGGTCGAAAGGACGAGGCCTTTTCCATGGCATCCTTTTACGCGAGTAACCCTCATTTGACTCAAAGATTTGAGCCACATCGTGATTTGAGAGCAAATCAGACGGGTGGACATACGAGTCGCCGTTAGAGTTATTTGAATTAGTTAACCCATATTCTGACATGAATTTACCTAATTCAGGTTTGACACGATGAATGGGCGGAGATTCTTGAAGTAGAGCAGGTTTCGACCTCTCTATCTCCCTCTTTTGCTTCTTTTTTTCTTCAATAATAGTGCCTTTCTGATTTGTTTGATGGGGCGATTCTTCAGCTCTTCCCAAGGTAGATTCATTGGACTGATTGGAAATGTAGGATTCAACGAGTTTTTGGAGTTTAGCTGTGGCTTCCGCTTTCTCCTGGTCAGTCAATTCTTCAGGTTTTCCTGAAATCAAGTCAATCTTCGTAGTAGTATTACTTCGAGTTTCCAGCTCAGATAATTCCTTCCTTTTAGTGGCCAATTTCTGAGCATTCTAAAAACAAAAATAACGGTCACTCCTGCCCATCCTGTGCCGTACTTGACTTGTGTTTGTCGTATTAAAATAAATATTGGAAGTGCATGGATTTGTCTGTCGTAAACTGAATATATGACCACTTTTATCTCTTCCATTTTAATTTAAGTAAACTAGTAGGGACATATCCGCAACGTGGATATGATTAGGGGTTCTCTGCTCAATAAACGAAACAAGAAGAACCTTTGTTATATTAAGCTATTTCACCTACTTAGCATTTAATTTACGCCTTTTCGTAATTTATCAAATGCTATCTTAGATACATTTTAAATCCGGTTCGAATTTGTGCAATTTCCGTGTTTCCCACCATGGAGTTCTAAAGGCAACAGCAGAGATGCTTTTTTAGTCAAGCTCATTGTGCTTGCTTCTCACGTGCTTCAACCTGGAAGTGACCAAATCTTTCAAGCAGGAATATTTTCTTTACATGCAAAGGAAATTACATGCTTATGCGGGTGTTTGTTTTGTCTAACTCATAAAACAGCCAATCAAATAAAGTAGGGAAATAAACAGTATGGGTTTTTAAAAAAATAGCAAAACACTAGTTAGTGTCCTTAGTTCACAGGCTCTTAGCTTAGGGTTAGGGGTGATACCTATTTTTTCACAGTTTAGATGTTTTACAGTTGTCCTGTGACACCAACACCTGTACTTCCAAATCGGCCAGCATAAACGCTCCTCAATTGCTAAAAAGCTTGATTATTTCAGGGTCGAGAATATGGAAAATCCACTTTATCGTTCTAAGCTGTTTATCGTAAATTGATAAAGAAGGTGTCACATATATGTGACGCTAGAGAGTTAGGAGTGTAACCTAAAAGCGATTTGACCTCGAAAGCAAAATTTCTCACGCTGCTGAGTCACACCGAAATTTATGAAAACTGCAGCTTTTTGAAGCAATTCAATACAACAATAATTTTATGCTAGATTTCGATTTAAGAAAAAGCGATGACAGCTTACCTTCTGATAGACCGTTTCACAGTAGTCCAGAACATCTTGACCGGGATGAGAGAAAAATTTACATCCACCCTTCTTACAGAAGACTGCACCATTCTCGCACTTGCATTCACGACATCCATCGCTAAACCTGCAAAACGAAATTAAGATAAAACAGCTAATTAACGATAGTTCAAAAGGCTACAAATTATCAACATCGTATCCCGACTTGGAAAAGTTTGTCATTATTTGAGAAAGGGTTTTTAAAGCAAAAATCAAGGCGCTTATCACAACTTTCACTACTTTGAAGCAAATGAAATGTTCTTAGTATAAAAGCATACGACATCATTTCACAGGCCATCGAAGGAACCCTTAAGTGCTTTGCCAAGCTAACCATACCCTTCAGTGATGAGAAAGATAAGCAAAACAGCTTGACGTTGACAAACCTGTTTAGGCACCAATCAAATCCGCTTTTAAGTCAACAAGTGGTAAAAAAAGGGAAAATTAGGCGTTTTAAAGCTTATCGCATACAAGTGCACTGGCTTACTTTAGTCCGTTTGGTTTTCCTTGGCAATATTGGCGATATTCATTGATGCAGCGAACTTCGACCCTATCTTCGATGTTGGTAATCGGGGCGCAAGATAACCTTGCTGTTAGCAAGATTGCAACAGCCAAAAGAGGCTTCCACCTACCCATTCACAAATGAAAACTTGATGATGGCAGACTGAGCCATGATTTTATGTACCTCTGAGTGTTGTAAATCACAGCAACGCCTATTCTACCCGTTGAAAGGAGTTTTAACACAATTTACGGCAATGCGGGTGGCAAATCTCCACCTTTTTGTTATAGTTGGTTTTTTGTAGTTCTACTTTTAATTGTGATAGCAATTTAGGGATCCAAAATAGCCAGGTTATAACTTCAAAGCATTATGGGAATTCAGAAAACTTTTTAGGTAGTAATTTAGCTTCAAATGATTAAATACTAGAAATCTCGTTAAGCATTTAAATGAGAGAATATCGCCTTTCATCACGTTATTACTGAAACTGTACCACCAATTAATTGACGAACAGCTTTTGGCAAAATTTCGTTTTCGGAGAACCTCTTCTGAGATCTCAAGGAACATATCTTAGAAAGTGGGCCTTTTTCTGAAAGAGGTCTGAATCTGACTGGTTCCCAAAACTCAGACCGACCGGGCACCCAAATGAGCATAAATTCTTGTGTATTTCCAAACAATGCTAAACAACTCAATGTTCGTAACACCGAGAAACAGACCTGATTTTGCCAAACTTTTTAGTGTTTACAAACTAATAAATCTCACAGCAAAGTTATGCTTGCCTAAGTCTGAACACGTTGAAAATGCTTCACTTGGGTAGTCGATACCATATGAGCAGATAGGGCAATGACACAAGATATCCACTTAGTTAATCACTATCCAATTACAATTGTATTAGTCTTTTAATTCCTCGAATCCACAGATAATCATACGACATCATAATGCCTGTAAATGGACGGCTTTTAAGCAGTATTTGTATTAAAATGGTGTTTTTAAGATATTCTACAAAACGGGGCCTTGGGTCAGGCTACTAGGCGTGGAACTGAGGGCTTGCGTAAAAAAAATGAAGTCAACTTCGAGAACGCCAGCGCCAATAGGCAGCCAGTAAGTCTAAAAATAAATCTCGTCATGTCGAACCTGTAAGACACCACGGTTCGCGCTCAATACACTTTGATTGACGCAATAATCACCGAAGCATGCTGGAAATGGTACAAGAGCCGATTCACAAGATGCAGCCTTAACGCCGATAAGTAATGGTGCTACTCCATCCACTTACTTGAAAAGCACGATTTGTTGCAGCTCAAAAGAAAAGAAATGTACCCCACTACGAGTCTGTAATAAAGTAGAGTATCCATGTGATGTTTTCTTAAATTGGAGGTATGTATTGGACGTAATTTACGCAAATCGTATGGACTACACTGACATGCTCAATAGCAGTTTTCAAAACCGCAACTTAACAAATAGGCTTTTAAAGATAGGAAATTCATGAATTGGAAAACACGAAAAACTTAGCGTCATCACTGGGCGCAAGTAACTACAAAGCAGCCTGAAATATATACTTGGCACAAATTCCATAACAACCATTGTATCTATTCACAACTTTCTGGTGCAATGGGTTAGGACTCCCGAAAGAATTAAATGGTGTCAAGTTGTTCAATTGCAGTCGACTCATTAATCTAAATATTTGTCTGAAAAATAAGTATAGCCTATGCAACATCGCTTTTGTCATAATCTACAAATAACATGATAGTTCATTCAATCCTACACACTACTGGGAATTTCAAACCCAACATGCCGAAAAGTAGTGAAAACTCTAAAACAATAACAGGTAGGGGTTATTGTAACATGGGTACTAGAGTAATATCAGCTGAATCGAGCAACCCAAGTATTCTATAAATAGACGTCCAACGTTATCAAATAAGCGAATGCAGACGATAAGGCGAACAAGAAACAGGAATGTTCGATACAAAATAACAAAGACGCAATCGAATGTACCACTGGTTCATGTGGCAAAATCAAACAGCGAATTAAAAAGCAACAATGGTGGCTAACACCAAGCGCCAGTCAGTGTCTTTCATCCCTTTCCCATACGCAGCCTTTGGGAGCCTCGTCGAAATCAGGAACGCTAGAACCAGTCCATTTCTGTTTCCTGAAAGTTCTCAAGCTACATTCATATAGAGAGCCCCTGTAATTAAGCTACAAGCCCAATACGAAATTAGTCTTTACGATCTCAAAAATTCACGACTGGTTCAAGATCCCGTAGAGTCCTTTACCAAGTTCAAGGCATATTAGTGTAAAAAGCAGCACACCTAAAATGAACCCACGCCTAAGCAATTCGCCAGTAATGACTCGCGTTAGCGGAAAAGAAGAGGGAGAAATGAGTATTGATGACCAAAAATATGCGCCAAAGAACCCATCCCTCGTTTATTCAGTAACACAAGAACACCCAACAGGTGGAATAAAAAATGAACCACAGACAACTGCATCTCATACAGAAGCCAACTAACTTTGGACGAAAAACAGCCGGTGAACATATCGAAGGTGTCGAACTACAAGTTAATTAAAAGCTAAAAGCATTACTAAAGCCCCATACCCACCATAAAGGAACAGAAGGAACAGATGTGACCGCACACACGGCGAAACAAGGCACCACGCAAAAGTAGCAAACGCATGAATATTTGCTGACTGTCAAACCCAAATAAACAAAAAGCAAGAAAACACGAAAAATAAGGAGGCTGGCAAACCCAGCAAAAATACTACAAAAAAACCTACTTTAACAGGACAAGGTGAAAGAAGACGTTTTAAAACAATCTAAAAAAATGCACCAGGTCCGGCGAAAAACAGCAGCAAATTCACTCTGTATTTTGTGCAAA